>NC_080180.1:5704101-5756601 GCF_950295315.1 Erinaceus europaeus | reverse complement strand
CAAAAAACAAAGGTGCCAGAAAGCCAAATATAGGCAGCTGAAGAACTTGATAAACTCAGGGGCTTAAGAGAGGAAACTTGGTGTCACCCAGTTGCGCTGGCTGGCTGTCACCCCTAGTGTCATCTGCTTTGCCCACCTCTTTATTTGGACTTCTTGCAATGCCAAGACCTCCCCTCAGGAAGACCCTGCAGTGAGGCCATCTCATTCCAGGGCTGGAGCTGTTCTTCCTGGGCTCTTTGTATGGGTAGAGCTGCTCCCCACTCTGCCCAGCAGGAGTACCCCTCTCCCTCCTTGTTATCTAAGCTTGATGGGCTTAGAACCTCTGGTTGATAGCCTGACCAGCTCTGCCACCTCCTCCCTGAAGATGCCCAGCTCTCTAGTGTTCACCAGTGAATCAGGCTACATGGACTTTATGGGCTAAGGTTACGTTTGTTCATAAAGTGAGAAGCGGGCAATTCAAAAACCCCAAGGTCAAGGCTTTTCATGAAGAATCGTGTTCCTCTTGCAGAGTCTGAATGGTCTGACCAAAGGTCTCTCTCGAAGGTGGGCTTACCAGCAGACTCATAACCTCTCCCTTCAATGTGCAGATGAGCAGGTTAGGAGATGCTATATAAACTGGCGCGTTTTTTCTCAGCTAATGGTTTCTTCACAAGCAAGCAGCCGTTTCTTCACTTAGCAAATCCAGCAAACTTGAAATAAACTTTCCTGGGGTGGGGGGTGGGGGGTGTTCTAATCTAAGCGGTCTTGGTGGCAGTGAGGTTGCTGGAGAAGAGTGTGAAGAGGAGAATATCAGTCCTGTGACTTGGCGCTAGTGACAGGCAGGGAAAGTGGGCTGATATCCAGGCAGAGAGGGTCCTGACCAGGCAGAGGTAGTGACTGTGGGTATGAAAGAACCTCCTCAGCAAACATGTGCTCACACTATGTCCCGGCAAAGGGTGTTAAGGACTGAGGGTGAGAAGGAGGAGAAATTTCACAATAGCTCTCGGGGCCAAGGACTGTGGATAGAAGCCACCCAGTTCTGGGTGGGGACTTCCTGCACAGCAGGCTGTTAAGGGAAGGAAGCCACTCGGTCAAGCAGGACAAAGTAGATGATGCTTTAGGAGAGACCAAGATGTTACTGAATGCCACCAGTCAGCCTTTGCCCTTGCCCTCTTAAAGGGCAAGGAAGTTTCCCAGTTATTCTTGGGGGGTGAGGGAGGTGTGACCTGTCCCTGGAAGACCTGCCAACACTTGGATCCAGAGGGCACTTTATGATATCTCCTCCCTTCACAACCTATTTTCCATTGGGGGAGGGGGGATGGTTGTGTGAAGATTTTGCAGTAAGCGGTACTCTGAGACAGCTAACAGATCACAAGTTCACATTAAGTCCCCCTCCTGTTTTATGCATGATTGTAGCTCCACAAACAAACAAACAAACAAACAAACGAAAAAGGTAGAAAAGAAGTGGCCCTTGCATGAAGTCATCTTTGGCTTATGCTAGGTGCTGAGTCCATTTCTAGCCTGATGACTGGATACTGACCACCAGCTTGATGGAAGCTTCTGGGAATGGCCTGCACCATTGGGAGGGGAAACTGAAGTGCCCAGATCATTAAGCAAAACTCAGCCCTAGTGCAAGCCTTTGGCTCTTTCTGAGATGCAATCTCCTGAGTTAAGACAAAAACAACAACTTTTTATTTATTTATACCAACATAATATCACTTTCTTCGGAGGTCTCTTCTGCAAATGTGCTCTGAGCTAAGAAAGGCGTGTTGCTCCATGCTTCCTTGAGCCAGATCGTCACCGAGTAGAGTATTCTTTATCAAGTTAGCAGAGTTGCATTTGGAAGGACCTGCTAGTTGGGAACTAAGACTGTACTTAGTTTTAGGGGGGAAAACCAGGGTTCATAAGAATAGCTGGGGTCGAAACACCAAGTAATCATTAATAAATGGACATTCTTTTTTTCCTTTATTATTATTTTTTAAATTCAGGATCTCATGCTTGAGAGTCCTAATTCTTTTTTATTTTATTATTATTATTATTATTTTTGCCTCCAGTGGCTCGGTGTCTGTACTAGGAATCCACTGTTCCCGGAGGCTATTTTTTCTCTTTTGTTGCCTTTGTTGTTTATTGTTGTTATTGCTGTCCTTGTTGTTGGATAGATAGGATAGAGAGAAATTGAGAGAGGAGGGGAAGACAGAAAGGGGAGAGAAAGATAGACACCTGTAGGCTTTCTTCACCGCTTGTGAAGCGAACCCCCTGCAGGTGGGAAGCCAAGGGCTTGAACCAGGATCCTTGCGTAGGTCCTTGTGCTCCATGCCATATGCTCTTAACCCACTGCACTACTGCCCTTTTTATTATTTTATTATTAGCACTTTAATATTGATTTACAAAATTATGAGATAATAGCAATATTCGTTCTGTACTGTTCCCACCACCAGCGTTCTGTGTCCCCATTCATTCCACTGGAAACTTGTAGCAGTTCTTTCAAGGACACAAGTATGGGTTTACTATTATTTCTATAACTATTTGTCTATATTTATATGTATTTGCCTATTTTTTCTATGATCCTGCCTTCCATTCCTTTCCAAGTCACACCTACACCTAGTGCTACTTCCAAATGTCCTTCCTTTTTTCCCTCTTCTCTCTCCAAGTCCTGATGGAGTTGGAGATCAGAGCTCTCTAGTTGTCTTCCCTTAACATTCTCCCCCTCTAGGAGTATTGACCACAGTTTTCTTTGGGGTGCAGAAGGTGGGAGTTCTAACTTCTGTAATTGCTTCTCCGCTGAACATAGACATTGGCAGGTTGATCCATACCCCCAGCCTGTTTCTATGTTTGCCTAGTGGGGTAGGGTTCTGGAGAGGTGAGATCCCAAGACACATTGGTGAGAACGTAATTTCTTCATTTCCTCTTACTTAAAATTTTATTTTACCTTATTTATTTTCATGAAAGAGGCAGAATAAGCACCACAGTTCCTACAACTCTGGCTTCTGATGATGCTGAGATTAACCTAGCAGCCCTGGGGCCTCAGGCATGCTAGTCTGCTGTGCCATCTCCCCAAACTCTCTATTATTCTTCCTTTCTCTTTGTCAGTGCACTTCTTTCCTCACAAACCCAGTTTCCAAATTATGTTCCCACCATACCTACTTTCTTCAAGATTTTTTAGCTATACCTTATAAAAGGTATGATAGTTTAGTAATCTCATCTTCCTGATATAATTTACTTTCTTTTTTTTGTGCAAACATAGAATGTTGGATTTGAAGAGTTATTTTGAGCCAGAAGCACTGGCTACTGTAAAGTCATAAAGGTCCAGTGAAGCAGTGGGTCCAAGTTTAAATTGCATCACCAGATTTTCTATCTGTGTGGACAATGAGTCTCTTCCAGTTTACATCCTCATTTCTGGAGAAATAACATCTATTTCATAAGGATCCTTAGAGGACTTAACAGAACATTCCTGGGGTCAGCTAGCAGAGTATTTGAGGCTGATCTTCCAAATCTGTCATCCTTTACACTCTCTGCAGGAAAAATTTCTGGAAGGGGAACTATCTGAGAAGCAAAATTAGTAATAGATTAAAAAAAATCAAATAGGTTTTTTTTTTTTTGAAGCCTAAAGGGATAGTGTTTAACTAAACTCCAGAGACAGTATCTTCCTACAGAGGCCACTCATTTCAGTCCCATCAGGCAAAGTGGAGAATATCTCTTCATCAGGATCAGAAGCCTATCATGTAGAAATATAATGTCCAATGGGAATTTCAAGCATTGACCACACTGGGAAACTTTTTTACCCCGGGGATTGGAAGCTTTATGATTGTTTTTGACGTCAAGTTCACTGGAAGCCAGGGAATTGGTGAGGGGGCAGAGTGTAGGATTTTCAAGTGTTAGGTCTGGATCCCAGCACTGCTCATACCAGATGGAGGCTTTTGTTCCCACTCTCACCAAATGATCCTCCCCCTTTTAAAATAAATTATTAGTGATTTAATATTGATTTACAAAGTTATAACTTAATAGAGGTATAATTCTGCACTGTTCCCACTACTAGAATTCTGTATCCCCAGTCCCTCCTCTGGAAGCTCCAGCAGTTCTCCCAAGGTTGCAGATATGGGTCACCTATTAGTTCTACAACTGTCTGTCTATATTGACCATCCCCTCCCACCCCCATGGTCCAGTCTTTTCTTCTTTTCCAGGTCATACCTACACCTATTACTACTTCCAAATGTCCCTCCCTTTTCCCTCTTCTCTCTCCAGGTCCTGATGGAGTTGGGAGTTCAGAGCCCTCTGGTCATCTTCCCCTATGATCTCTTCTTCTCTGGGAGTATGGACCAAAATTCTCTTTCGGCTACAGAAGGTGGAGATCTATCTTCTTTAATTGCTTCTCTGCTGGACGTGGGCAATGACAGGTAGATCCATATCCCAGCCTGTTTCTGTTTCTCCCTAGTGGGGTAGGGCTCTGGAGATGTGAGGTTCCAGGACACATTGGGCTCACCAATAAATTAATAAGTGTTTTTTTAAAAAGAAATTCAATTCACAGCATGAAACTAACACATAAAAGTATTGTAGATTAAGTCACTATAGTGTTATTTATTATTATTATTATTGGATAGAAACAGAAAGAAATTGACAAGGGTGGGGGAGATAGAGAGGGAGAGAGACAGATAGACACCTGCAGCCCTGCTTTACCACTAGTGAAGTGTCCCCTGCAGGTGGGGACCAGGGGCTAGAACCTGGGTCTTTGTACACTGCAATGTATGTGCTCAGCCAGGTGCACCACTGCCTGGCTCCTTCTGGTACTTTAAGATGAAACAATCTATCACACTAGTTGCTTATATAGGAAGTCCATGAGAACATTTATAGTCACCAGTCATTCATTGCCCCACCACGGTACTTTTTAAAAATTTATTTATTTTTTATTTTATTTATTTATTTATTAAAATATTTTTATTATTTATTCCCTTTTGTTGCCCTTGTTGTTTTATTGTTGTAGTTGTCGTTGTTGGATAGGAAAGAGAGAAATGGAGAGAGGAGGGGAAGACAGAGAGGAGGAGAGAAAGATAGACACCTGCAGACCTGCTTCACCGCCTGTGAAGCGACTCCCCTGCAGGTAGGGAGCCGGGGTTCGAACCGGGATCCTTATGCCGGTCCTTGTGCCGGTCCTTGTGCCGGTCCTTGTGCCGGTCCTTGTGCCGGTCCTTGTGCCGGTCCTTGTGCCGGTCCTTGTGCTTTGCGCCACCTGTGCTTAACCCTCTGCGCTACAGCCCGACTCCCTCCACCATGGTACTTTTAAGTGACACATTGCTGGAAGCTGATTGTTACTAGTGCTGGAAGGTCAAAATGGTTTGTGGTTCAGTCTGTGTGGGGAGCTCACAGTCCAGGGTTGGACAGAGTTAGGGCAACAAGGAACATAAATGACTGGTATCCTCAAGGCCGTATGGGCATAGCTCTGAAGAAGGCAATCACAGGCCTACACCCACTACCAAGGGTGTGAGGAGACTGGCCATACCCAGTGTCTCCTGCCCACTAAGAAAATCCCTCTGGGGCATGCATTTGCAGGTGGACACTGACCCTCTTTTAAAGACGTGATCTCATCAGAGCAATGATTTCAACAGGAAATTCTCTCCAAACACATGCACAATTATGGAGTGAGAGGGACAATTAATGTGACCTCTGTCTAACCCTGAGGCTATTTATGACTGTCGACTTTTTCACTGCCTAGGTACAGAGGGGAAATGTCTTCTATTTCCACTCTTACATCCTCCATTATGCTAATTGCCGGAAGAAAGCTTCTAAAGTCCACCATTAAAAGTAGCAGAGAAACTCTATACACAGCAGGAAACACTACCCGGAGTGGAGCCCATGTAAAATTGAGTTACTGCCTCACAGGAGTGGGGCTTTTATTTGAAGCTGTCAGCTGTACTGTTGTGGGTTAACTGCTCTGAAAGCATACATTTTCCCCTTAAGCAGTAAAGCTGTTTCTGTAGTCTTATTTTATTTGGTGACTGTGCTGTGCTTAAACATAGTTGTGGGTGAAGCTGTTATAAGTTGGCATTTGTACTGTATATGGTTTTGTGCTCGGGAACCTCAGCTAAAGAAAAATACTCACAGGAACTTCAGCAAATATCCCATCTATGGAGCCCATTCCCTGGGCTCTGAACATAAGGCATCAACACAGATAGGAATCAGTGGTTAAGGGAGGTCAGGCGAATGTAGCAAAGCACTTTGGGATCCAGTGAGGTGTACCTTTGTACAGTGAGGTGTATCTTTGATAAAAGTACATTTTGAGTCATATGCCTCTTTGTCATCGGCTATGAAAAATATTTATTTTTTTTTTATCAGGGTTGGGGAGTGGTAGAGTATAGGACTTGCATTCCTGAGTTTCCAGGATCTATCCCTAGCATAGTGCTAGCATGGTGCTCTGGTCTCTCCATCTATCAATCACCAAGTCAGTCTCTGAACTGGGACTGTAGTTCAACATTAGAGGACAGGGGTTATATATTTAAAGTCCCAGTTCTCATGTTTAATCCCCCAGTGCTGCCACATACAATATCTCTGTCTGTTTGTCTGTCTATCAATCATCTATTTATATTTATCATCATGTTCTGACCAAGAGGATATTGAGTGTAATAGATAAAACAGGAGGGGGAGTTATTCTCAAGTAACCTTGGTACACTTGGGAAGCTCTTAGACACTGCAGCAGCTGCCAAATACTTCTTGCTTTGTGCATTTCAGTTTATAAAAGAGCATTTAAATGATGAACTTCACACTTGTATCTAAGTACATTAAGTATACTGTGAGATACAGGTTCAGATTAGAGATGTTACAGTTATGTAACATCCAAATCACTCTGAATCTGTGGAGAGAGAGGGAGCATAGAAGCCAAATTGAAGGAAGACATCATGATAGGACACATCCATATTTAGTTAGTGTCTAACAGAGAATTTTCTCAGTAGTTGCATAGGCCTGATGAATCACTGATCTCATGTTTCGATCTCTCAGTGAAGGTGTAGACCAATACTATTTGTTGCTGGGAGACTTCTTACTGCTTTCAAATAAGGTTCAGCACTGAGCACAAAGAGACTATAAATGCCAGCAATTAAAAATTAAAATGAGCAATTCACACTTGGGGCTCCCTTAAGTCTTCTGGATGCTTCTACTTCTTTGCTGTGGTTCTGTCATCTTCAATTCTCAGTGTCATCCTGACAATATAACATGTTACTTTTGATCATAGTTTATTGGCCAGAATTAGTCACATGACTAACCTAACTACAAGGTGTTGGAGAACTTTAGAGGACTGCATGGAAATTTGTGAGAATCAGCAGTCATCACCATGAAATTCCTGGCGTATCTGAAAGTGCACTGAATACCCTCCCCTTTTCAAAATTAAGTAACTGTGGGCTCTAAGGTGTCACTGCAGGGTCTGTGGGTGAATGGTCCTGTTATTTGCCTTTGTGTAGGTAACGTGTATTGAAAGAACCTTGCGTTTCTAAGCATAGAGAAAACAGTTTAGAGGCATGGTGTCTATGCAAAGAGGAGTAGCTCACACATTGACTGGAATGCCAAGGATGCAGAAAAATATATGGTCTCTTCCCATGAGCCAATTAGTCTCTGAAGAAAGTAGAACCAAAGTCACCTGTCAATCCCCCATTCAAGAGAGGAAATCACAAGGAGGAAGAGGGGTCAGGGGGTGTAGGGTGCTTTGTTGGGACCAATGATGATGAATTGGAGGAAGTGGAAGCAGAGCAGGAATTCAACTTCAGAATATGTGCAGCAGCATGGATGGTCTTGTAGAATTCTCCAAAGAACACACTCACATGTGCCCCATGAAAGAGGCAATATTGAATACATTCTACATTTTAGTGGCAGGCATAAATGTGGCAAAGCCAAAGAGAGGAAAGACTGCTGCAGAGAAAAGATTGCAATTAAGTAGGGGCAGGTGTTGATTCTTTACCTATTTAACCTTCCATCCCTGAAGACCAGCAGAGTGAAACCTTAGGAAGGATGGGAGAGGCCACACCCAGAATATATACCTTTCTTCTCTAAGGACTGAAGGTAGAGAGAAGTTAAAGAGTAGACTGTGCCTTCTGTAGTCTAAGGTCTAATACAAGTTTGAGTTTGAAATTCATCTGGGTCCTGAAAATGAAAGCAAAATAAAGTAATGTGATCAAGTGAAGATGTTGTTTGGATGGTTAGAAAGAGAACTGTGACAGAGAAGGATTTAATGTGATAATCAGAGGATAAAAAAGAACAAATGGAAACTCAGTGGGATGAGCCTGTTCTGTACATTACTTATACATACAAAAATACCCCCTGTGTTAAGCTTGCTTGTCTTTCTGATTACTGAGACCAAGGACTGGAATCTGATTAAAAGGAAACAAAAATCCAAGATACTAGTACTATGGCCTCAAAGCAAGATGATAATTGGGCCCTGTGACATCCAGATTTTGAGAACTGACAGGGGACTGTGCATTCCTAGCCTGACCCCTCACACTTCTCATCCACAGACATGGTACCAAAGTTTGCACATGGTGGACTTAAGATCAAATTATTGATTAATAATGGAGATTGGTATCTTGAAAGTCTTTGGAGTGTTACTCCAAATGCAACAAATGTTTGAATTCTTGTTTTTCCACATTCTTTATTGGGGGTTAAGGGTTTACTATACAGTTGTTGACACATAGGTATAGTCTCATATCTCCCTATGATAGATGTCTAGGTTTCTGCAAGACATTCACTTCCCAAACCTTCCTATTCCCATCATACACCAGGACCAAATGCCCCGCCACCCCCCATCACCCTTCCCTAGAGTCCTTTGCTTTGGTGCGGTACAACCATGCACAGTCCAAGTTTCACTTTACGTTTCCTTTATCATCCTTGCTTCTGAAGTTCCACATCTGAGTGAGATCAAGATCAATTTATAAGACTAGGAAATTGCCTACTACACATTCCACGTGGAACAAGGAATGATAGATAAAAATTAACCATTTTTATTATAACATTTTCAAGTTATTTTGATAGTTTCTTGAATGGTAATTGATCCTTTTGTGGGAGGAATTATTCAACATTGGAAAAAATATTGAACCATAGAGTTTATTCATCTTCACTGTAATAAACACATTATTTTAGAACTTCAGTATCATAATTCATTATACTTCTCTCTCTCTGAAACGAAATACTGGAATCATGTTGTAGAGGACACAAGGAAGGGGGGCCACAATGAGGTGATAATCTCCACATATTTTTTTTTATTATCTTTATTTATGTATTAGATAGAGACAGCCAGAAATTGAGAGGGAAGGGGGTGATAGACAGGAAGAGAGATAGAGAGACACCTGCAACACTGCTTCACCACTCGTGAAGCTTCTCCCCTGCAGGTGGGGACCGGGGGCTTGAACCTGGGTCCTTGCGGACTATAATACATGTGCTTACCCAGGTGCGCCACCACCCGGCCCCTTCTCTACATCTTTCTAATTGAGGGGTCAGGGAACAATAAATGGTTCCCGAGTCTTTAAATTTTGTTCAAATAGCAGTTAAAGAGGAATTTAGAGAATATCTCCTCCCCACCCCCACCCCCGAGAAAACCTCTGTGTATTTAAAAATATCACCATTTAAAATGGCGAACACCTGGTAAGCATTATCAGACATGAGGATTCTGGTTGAAGCCCCAGTCCCCACCTGCAGGGGAAGCTTTACAAGTTATGGAGAAGTACTTCAAGTGCATCTGTTTCTCTTTCTCTCTCTATTTACCTCTGTCTCTTTCAAAAGAAGGGCAAACATGACCTCTGAGAATTATGTAATTGACCAGACACTGAACTCTAGCAAAAATCCTGGTGACCAAAAGTAATGATGCACACCTGAAACCTAAATGCTGTAAAGCAGTGCTCCTTTAACAAAACAGCCATAGAAAATACAGCCAAATCGGTGTGTGGAAGAATGGTCACCCTGTGTCTTGATAATAAACTCTGGCATGCATGCAAATAAATGGTCATGTCATAATATTTTTAGTTTGACTCAGAAATATAAGCAGTCATTAAGCACAATTGACAATTTTCCTGTCTTCTTGGGTTTTGGGTTCTGTTTCCCCATAGAGCACTGCAATGTGAAAACACAGTGCATTTCTGTGTCCATTACATAAAGCCTATTTTTAATATTTCCTCTGTTTCACTTTATTGTAAAGTTTGTGACTACGGCTTGATCCCTGAATTTGTGTCTATATCACAGAGAGCAGACAGAGAGAGCAAGGAACTCTGTACTACTTTCCAGCCTTCTTGAATTGAATGAAGATGTGCTTGTTTTCCCCTAAGAGCGGGAAAGGTTAAAGGATTTCCCAACTCTTTGCTCCTTTCTCAGTGTCTGTTGATAGCTTAAACCCAAAGGAACCACACAAATCTGCACTCAGCTTTTCCATCATTTATATTTCTGGTGCCTGAAACAACGTCCTTAAAATGAAAGGACCATTCTTGGCAAAAACAGACACCTGCTGTTTGGGTGAACTTGAGAATCCTTTGGTTTGCTTTAATAAAAATAAATATTTGGAGGAGAGCGCAAACTCCTGATCTGAAGTAGGGCTGACTCTGTGGAGAACTAGCCAAGCAGCTAGGATAATGGAAACTGATGGACTCTAAGGAGGGAAGTGGGCAGGAGGCAAGAGGGAAACACTTAATGAGGTCATTGTTGAAAGTATGGTTTGGCCTATGGAGCATGTTCTGTGCTCCATAGATGGATGTAAGAATTGGATACATGGACTGCTGTGGTTCACTTCCTGATTGTAATCCTTTTTTGGAGTCACTCTTCAAGTTTTATTTCCAGCATGTACTGATCACACTTTCTTCAGAGAGGGAGGGGACTGTGTGTATAGAAAGAATCTATGTGCACATTTGCTGTGCTTTGCTGTGGCACTGCCTGCTGTTCATAGAACACTACATGAGGCACTTTACATACATCACTTTTTATCCTCATGAAAATCCTGGACATTACTTTTATTGTAATTGTTTTCCCTTACCAGTATTATTGCTGGGGCTCAGTGCTTGCATGACTCCTCCACCGTTCCCAGTGACCATTTTTCCTTTCTCCCCTCACTGCACTTTTTTAAATAGAGGTAAGGCACAGATATAGAGAGGGAGGTGGAGACAGAGAGAATGACAGAAACACCTGCAGTACAGCTGTCTGCTCTGCCACTGTGAGGCTTCCATCCTGCAGCTGGGGACCAGGGGCTTGAACCTTGTGTATGGTATGTGTGCATTCCGCCATGTGCACTGCCACCCAGCCCCTTATTATATTTATTTTATAGGCGGATTTTGAAAGTTAGACACATTTTCCCCATAAAATTAGACACAGATCTTTTTATTTACTAAGCTGATACTCTCATTTATTAATGCCCCCCCCCCCCAGCGAGGAATGGTGACTTTGAAATTAAACAATTCTCTCTTTTTAAAATGCAGAGGTGGGAAAAGAACCTGGGATGTTGTGCACATGTGATACTATTGAGCAGCCTCCCTCCCCTTTTTTGAGAGAGAGAGAAGAGAGGAACACCACTGTACCACTCCCTGATGCTGTCATTGGTGCTTCTGTGTGGTGCTGGGGATCAAACACAGGACAGTACACACAGCAGGTGTGTGCTCTGCCAGCCCAGAAGGTATTGAAGAATTAGAAAAAATAGCAATGTGTATTATTTCTAATTGTGTTCCATAGGTAAAGTTTTTCAATTATCTTCTATAATAACACTAAAAGTCACCATCCAAGGTGCTTTCTGTTTAAGGCAGTACTATGAGGACAATGACAGAGATCAGCTCAACATGTGTTGGGCATGTGTGTGTGAATGGAAACTGCCTGCGGTCAGCAGAATCTGAGGGGAAGGGACACATAGGGAGTGTGCCTCAGACAGAAGGCGTAGTGTGAGAACAGAGTGAAAGTGAGTAGAATGGTAACTGTGGGCAACTGAAGGCAGCTTAGTGTCAGTCATGGAGAGGGAGGTAGAGGGAGTGGGTTCCAGATGTCAGCACAAAATAACTTGTCTGTGATGCAGCAAATAGATTCTTGTTCCTGAAGCATGATAGCATCTCCAGAATGTCTCCACAGCTTCTTTTCACTCTTCAGTGTGTTTTTCTACCTCTAAAAGTTTGGTTGAAGGGATAAAAGGCTGAGTGGGAATGACTCATCTTAAACATTTGATGCCAACAGAAAATGTTTTGGTGCCAAACTTGTCTAAGGATTCCAGGCAGCAGCACCAACTTGGTCTCAGTTTTGTAAAGCAACCAAGAGGGTCAAAATGAGTTTTGGGTTTCATAAATGAGTTAGAAACTTCAGGCCATGGGGGGCCGGGTGGTGGCGCACTCAGGTAAGCATACATAGTACTAAGCACAAGGACTGGCACAAGGATCCTAGTTCAAGTCCCTGACTTCCCACCTGCAGGGGGGTTGCTTCACAAGTGGTGAAGCAGGTCTGCAGGTATCCATCTTCCTATTTAAAGAAAAAGTGAAAAATATGGCCACAGGGACAGTGGATTCATAGTGCAGGCACCACACACCAGCAGTAACCCTGGAGGCAAAACAAAACAAAAGTTTAGGTGAGTATATTTGTCCTAATAGTCAATTTAGTGACAGTATCTTAACATGATAAAATAACTTGGATATCTGATGGCCGCCATCAATTACTATGGTATCTGCTTTTCAGAGTGAATCACATCTTTCAGAAATGTGAAAAGAGAAGATTATAGTGGATTGTGTGTGTGTATGGGGGGGGGAGGGTGAGGTTACATTAGAGTTTGATAAATCAGGAAATCCCCAGTATTTGGATGGATTTTTTTCATTCAATTTTTGTGGTCCAATGGAGATAGTTTGATTTTGCATTTCTCAGTTCATTCAGACCACAAATATGATACAGTTTCAGTAGAATATAAAGCAAACAATGCAGTACTATGTAAAATTCCCCAGAGTCTATTATAGACCGTTCTATAGAGGTCCCAGTGAAACTTGTCCTCATGCCCTTTTTAATTCTTCCCACAGTGAGTCTGGCTATAGCCAAATGAACGCTACTGGTTCATGGGATGTCAAACAATGCAATGTAAGCACAGACTTTGATAGTGCTTGCTTAGTGAAGTTTTCTGTCTTGGAGGAAGCTAATTACCATGGTGTGGTGTGTAGAATTTCAAAGTAGACTGTTGATTGGGAGACTGTGTGAGGAGAGAATCCATTGGACATTCCACCTGCAGATCATGGGAGGCACATGAATTATCTCAGGTATCTTGGTTAGAGAAGACTTTCTCAGCTAGCCTCATCAATCCACTGAACTATGCAAATTAACACATTCTGATCCACTCACACTGGGGTTGTGTTGTCATACAGCAAGAGGTAACTGACACATACATAATCTGAGCCACATGAAGTTAGTCTTTGGAGAACAGGTATCTCATTGAGCTTAACTAAGTGATGAATGATTCATTCAGTGTTTTGTTGTGAAGATAAATTACTTGCCCTGTTTTCTCTGAAGAAAAGCCCCATACCTATTTCAGGGTGATACCCACATTTCCATCATAGCCAGCTCTAGTTATTTTTATATCCAGTTTTTACTACATATTCATGTGTTTTAATGTTCTTATTTTTGTCCTGTGTCATGGGTTTGTTCTTGGCCAAATGATTCGTGTTCAGAAGTGCCAGAAATATGTTACTGGTATTATCCTAGGGCTAGCATCTATTCTCATTTAATGCAAGTATTATGAAAAGACACTCGATACAAATTCAATGCCTCTGGGCCCCATCTACCAAATCTTACCCTTCTGCCTACCTCTTACTCCCATTGCTCTTCCAAGGACAAAGACCAAACAGGTCAGCACACATGTGGTCTTTATAATCTCTGCTGTTTTAACTTTTTAAAGACTTCTTGTAAACTTGGCAAGCACGTTGGAGCTCCACAACTCTCGCTTTGATTGCAAAACACACAGGGTCTTGCTCCTGACTAGATTATTGTTTTTCCATACACAAATAGCTTTTCTTTGCAGAATGTGCTTAGGGCAAATGTCCAACACCAACCCAGTTCCCATGCTTTTGTAGCCACTATTCTATCCATGTGAAGGAGAACCATTTAACACACAAACCCAGGCAAGATTAAAGGATTTCTTCTACTGTCATTGTAGAGCTGGCTGCAATACAATGATTAGAAAAGTATCATTTGTTTAGGATACACTGGGACTATTAGACTGTGTTGTGTCACTGATAGACCATATTTCTTATGGTAAAATACATTTTATCTTTTCACTTTGCACCAGGTTTTTCTTCTAATAGAAGTAGACTATAATTTTTTGATGTGTAAAATCCAGCAATTTCTATGTTCACCAAGACTAAACCAGTTCTCTCAGCTTTAGAATCATCTATTTTAATTTCTATCATGCACAAGTTGAAAATACTCTTTGGAAATGTCATTTAATCCCATTGATTAACTCTTGTTCTTGACAGATGGTGGTAGGGATGGGTAAGGGTGATGATAGTTTTTTTTAAAAAGCATTTTATTTATTCATGAGAAAGATAGTAAGAGAGGAAGATCCAGACATCACTCTGGTACACGTGTTGCCAGGGAATGAACTCAGGTCTTCATACTTGAGAGTCAGTGCTTTATCCACTGCACCACCTCCGGGACCACATGATAGTTAAAAAAAATTTTTTTTTAATTATCTTTATTTATTTGTTGGATTGAAACAGCCAGAAATCAAGAAGGGCAGGGTAGATAGAGAGGGAGAGAGACAAAGAGATACCTACAACACTGCTTTCACCACTTGTGAAGCTTCCCCATGCAGGAGGGGACCAGGGGCTCGAACCCAGGTCCTTGTGCATTGTAACATATACACTTAATCAGGTTCTCTACCTCCAGGCCCTGGTGGTGATGATGATATGATGATATTTTTATACATTTCTAGGTTTTTATTTTTCAGTTACACTTTCAGAAAGATAGTTAAGAGCTTTTGTTTTTACTGACCACCAGAGGTTGTGACTATATCAATACAGCATGCTTCTGTGTTGTTACCTATCATTCCTCTTTCTAGAAAGGAAGATAAACTTATTAAATGGTACATACAAGGGAGGGTCATGTATTTAGAAGCATTATGAGCAAAGATGACTTAGTTTGTCACTTTCCATAAAATGTTCATGTCCTCTGATTATTTGTTCCCCCCCAAATTTCTTTTCCTTTTCTCTTTCTTTTCTTTCCTTTGTCTTTCTTTCTTTCTTCATTTCTTTCTTCCTTTCTCTCTTTTTTTCTTTCTTTATTTCTTTCTTTCTGTTAGAATTGGTGATGCAGGAAAAACACAACTTCAAGTTCTGAATGATTGACTCTATTTGGAATCAAAATGCTAGGGTCTTGGATAAGCCTCAATCATATGACTTGAAGGAACAATGTCAATCTTTAATCATATATTTTATATTGGTGTTATTGCTGGAAGATTCTTGGCCCCAACTTAAAGTGGTATTTCTTTGCTAACTTACATCAATAATACTGATATCCCCTTTTTAAAAATTACCCCTTAACAAGCATAATCTATCATAAGCATCATCTAATATTTTCTTGTAAAATATGATCAAATGGTAGTGATATTTGTACTTCAGCAATCTTTGAAGAGTAAGTTTAGCTAGCAAAAACTAGAATTCAAACAATCTACATGGAGAATTGTATGCTTTGTAGTTTAGCTACGATGGAAATCTCTTTCCAACTACTTCCTGGGTCTAGGAAGATAACTATGAGAGGACACAAACTGCAGAAGATATGTAGATTCAATGACTTGGAGTTCACCATTGGCTTTGGAACGAAATTATAAGTATACTCTGACTTTAGAATAATCCAGCTTTTCTTGGTTGGTTACTCTGTTCAGACAAAGGTTTCCAAATCATAATACTTCCTCAGAATACTCCCTGGTCCCACTTCATCCCCATATAACATGGTCTGACAAGGTGCATGACAGCATTTTGACAATGTCTGTGTAAAGTTAAGAACAAGACTTATGCAAGTGATTGATTATGGGGTGTTAAAATAATCATACATTTCATCAATTACATCAAATATCAGAGTATGATTGCTATGAGAGAGAGAGAAAGAGAGAGATAGAGAGATAGATAG
This sequence comes from Erinaceus europaeus, assembly GCF_950295315.1. Taxonomy (NCBI): domain Eukaryota; kingdom Metazoa; phylum Chordata; class Mammalia; order Eulipotyphla; family Erinaceidae; genus Erinaceus; species Erinaceus europaeus. The sequence continues at coordinate 5,740,533 of NC_080180.1, read as the reverse complement.
ATAGAGAACATCTCTAGTGATTAGCTGAATCCCAAGAAATGATTATTCCCATTGCTAAGCTGTAGTCCAGGTTAGAGTTATACTATAAGGACTTTATGGTGTCTTAGTAACAAATGGCGAGTTAGTTTTATTTATGTTATTTTATTTTCACCAGAGCACTTCTGAACTCTACATGCAAGACCTGTGTGATAACCCCTGAGATACTACTCTGGCCCAGTGCAATCATTTTAAAATTGTGATTGAGTTCCAAAGATGAACTTACATACCTTTTTTTTTTTAAGAGGGTACAATTCCCACCACCAGAGCTCCATATCGCATCCCCTTCCCTGATAGCTTTCCTATTCTTTATCCCTCTGGGAGCATGGGCATTATAGGGTGCAGAAAGTGGAAGGTCTGGCTTCTGTAATTGCCTCCCCGCTGAATATGGGTGTTGACATGTCGATCCATGTTCCCAGCCTGTCTCTCTCTTTCTCTCGTGGGGCAGGGGTCTGAGGAAGCAGAGCTCCAGGACACATTGTATGAGTCATCTGTCCAGGGAATTCTGGTTGGCATCATGGTAGCATCTGGAATCTGGTGGCTGAAAAAGAGTTGACATATAAAGCCATACAAAGTGTTGATTAATTGGGACCAGGTGGTGGGGCATCTGGCTGAGCACACATGTTACAGTGTGCAAGGACTCAAGTTGGAGCCCCCATCCCCACCTTCAGGGGGGAAGCTTCAGGAGTGGTGAAGCAGGACTGCAAGTGTGTCTCTCTGTCTCTTTCCCTCTCTATCTCCCCCTTCCTTCTAGATTTATGGCTGTATGTATCCAATAAATAAAGATATTTTAAAAAATTTTAAAAAGAAGGCAGATTGCCTCAATTAAGAAATTGTTTGTTAATCATGAACCCAAAGGCTGGAATATTGCAGATGAAGATTTGGGGTCTCTGTTTTGGAACTAGCTAGTAGGTCTATTTTAGGTCTATTCCGAAGGTCCTATGACTTTATTAGTTTTTGCCTGAGCCTCACATCTGATATGCAGGCTGACCCAGGTTATTGTCTGGGGAGGTGATGTCATGGCTTACATACATACATACTTTTAAAGTAATTGAAGCAATAAGTTCACATTGCTCTAGTCTAGTGACTATCAAGAGGGCTATTCTGGCCTCCAAAGAATGTTCTTCAATGTCTTAAGGCATTTTGTGGTGTCATAAATGGGAGTTGCTACTGGCATCTAGTGGTGGACACCAGAGATACCACTAAATACCCTGAAATGTACAGGCCACTTCCTCTCTCTCTCTCAATCTCTCTCTCTCTCCCTCCCTTCATATAATTTTTGTTTTATTATTTCATTTATTTTTTTAAAATTAGTGATTCAATATTGGTTTACCAAATTACATGTCAACAGGGGTTCAATTCCACACTGCTCCCACCACCAGAGTTCTAAATCCCCGATTCCTCCTTTGCAGTCCACTGTGGTTCTCCCAAGGTTGCAGACATGGGTTAACCATCATCTCTACAACTATCTGTCTACATTTGTATATAATTGCCCCCTTTTCTTCCAGCCCTGTCTTCCCCTCCAAGCCACACATAACCTTGTTACTACGTACAAATGCCCCTTATTTCTTCCTCCTTTGTCTCTGGGTGATGGAGCTGGAGTTCAGGAGCCCTCTTATCCTCTTCCTCCTATCACTTATCCCCACTAGAAGTATGGATCAGAATTGTCTTTAGAGTGCATAAGGTCGCAGTTCTGGCTTCTGTAACTGCTTTTCTGCTGGATATGGGCAGGTCAATCCATACCCCCAGAGGCCAGTTTCTCTACACCCACCTTGTGTAAAATGTTAGTCACGGGAACACTGCTTTAATAGCTCTTCCTGGAGATGTGGACACAGAAGATGGTCTAATGGGATAAACACTGAACTGGTAAATTGGACTTCTGCATTTGGATGCTTGTTAGTCTGCCACAAAATTTGCAGAAGCACAGCTTACTTTACTCAATACGTGTGTGTGTGTGTCCTTGTATTGTCCTTTTTTGCTTTAAAAAGACGAGAGAGTCCTTAGAGATGAAAGTGAGGTGAGAGGGTAACTCTACTGTTGGCTCTGATTCCTGTTGGCAGTAAGAAATGGGAGAGAACAAGTACATTGTTCATCTTTAGCACCTATTGATGAGACTTCATCTGCATTTGGTCATGCCTGCATTGAGCAATGAATGAGTAATTGATCCAGCATTCCTCCTTCTGATAGCTCCTTGGTCCTCAGGATTGTGACCTTCCAAGGATCAGACCTTATTATTTCCAAACGTCCTTGGGGACTATGTGGAGGGAAGAGTTCCCTGTGTGCTCATGGATTGGCATAGCCTGCAGATGAAGTCAGACCACACACCCTATTGTTTTGATAGTTGCAGGATAATGTAAGTGTCCTGCCGTGCCATTCTGATGGGAGCTGCCAAACAGTGTGGAGTTGGTAATTGGTGTTTAGCATGTGGAACAAATTGGAGAAACACTAGTCCAGTGATGAACATTTGAAATTGATTTTCCCTCATAGCCTAACATTAAGGTTTAAAAATAGAATATCTCAGTTTTTCCATACATGTGAATGAAGATCTAGTCTCTGAATATATTTCATTTTCTCACACAGTTTTCTCTTTCTCATAACATTTTCCCTTTCTGAATGTAGAATAAAAATTCAGGCTTTTATAGCCATTTGGATGGCTGCATGAAGTCTATCTACACTGTCCTCAATCACACCCATTTCTCCTCTCTGTACAATAGGCTAGATACACTGTTTGTTCAGGACAAAGCTCAATCTTGCTTATGTAATTAAAATGACAACGTACCACATATACTGGTCCTCTTCAGTAAGTAACCTTGTTTTATTAATCATTTATAATGATCTATTCATTTACTACTCAAGAATGAGACAGTACTAAAGGTCCAATGCAGGATCTCACAGAGGCAAGACTTGGGCCTACAAATGACCTTTGTTCTCAAAGATGTAAATAATGTATTTTTTTTCTATTTCTCCCAGAGTTACCACTGGGGCTTGGTGCCTATACAACAAACCTACTGCTACTAACAGCCATTTCCCCCCTTTTTCTTTTCTTTCTTTTTTTTTTTTTTTTTTTGATAAAACAAACAGCAATTGAGAGAAGAAGGGAGAAAGAAATGGAGACACACACACACACACACACCTCTGCAGCACTGCTCCACCACTTATTAAACTTCTGGCCTGCAGGTGGGGTGCTTGAATCCAGATCTTTTCACATGGTAATGTGCGCACTCTACCATGTGTGCCGCTGCCTGCCCCCTAAATAATGAAACTTTCAACTTTGCATATTAAGACCTGGTTTTGCAAAGAGAACCCTGTCCATGCCCCACACCTTCAGTTCACTCAAATGCCCTGCAGCTGTTACTTGGGCTCCCAAATATTCCATGCTCTTGAAAATAGGTTGAATGGTTACTTGGCTAAAGCAGTTGCTTTCTGACAACAATTGGTAAAAATCCACTTGGACTCCTTATCAATCACATTTCTTTTCTTGTCAGTTGTAGCAGTATTTTTCTCTTCAGTGGTCTTAGATATCCTATTCTTGTCTGCTGACTTGCTTAACTTAGCGCTTGCTGTTTGATTCATCGATATAAAACATTTTAAGCAGCTACAGAACACAACTTTTGACTCTGTTCTGTACTGAGCACATAATGAATACACCAGACCAGGACTTCCCTGTTTCATGCAGCTGTTCAAGGTATTCTGGTTCTGTTATTTTTTTTTTTCCCTTGGAGCTTCTTTCTCATTCATCTTTCCCCAAACCTTTCCTATTAAATTCTATTAAGTGACCATAAATTGGAATGGAAAAACAAGTTTCTGTCCAAATTCTTACTTTATATCCTTTGCTTCCAGATGTGGAAAAAAAAGTAACTGTTTCCTCTAGGCCCCCACCTCTTTGCTTTTCTCAGGAAAGAATTCTAAGTAGACCTTTCTGGAAGCGGATCTTGAAGTCCTGGGAAAGTCTCTTATTATACAGGTAACCTTTATCTTAGTAGCCTTGTGACTCCTACCTTAGAATGGTGCTATAAGAGAGGAAATGTCTGTTTTTCATTTAAAATAGTTGAGAATTAAATGTCACCTGCACTTCTTCTGTGATCACATCATTTATAATGCAGAAACTCTTGTTAAGCTGTTTTCCCCATCTTTTGTTTACCATCTTCCAGATTTTATTGCACCCCAAATGTATCTCTTACAACCATGTCATACTTTCCAAACCTCCCCACTCATCATCTTATTTCTTGTTTCCTTGCCATTCAGGATTAATCACTAACCAGATAAGTGAACTTGGTCTTTCAGGTATATTTAAATTTTATCAGGTCTTTTTTTCTTACATACTTAGCAGCAAATGAGATAACAGCTGAACACACACACACACACACACACACACACACACACTTGGAAGGCAGGTGAAGGTGTGGGAGGTAGAAGAGATGGCAAGCACATTGTATGTGTTTTCTCTGTCATTTGCAGTAGACTAGGTCATAGTTTTTGATCACTGTAAACTACTGAAAGCCAGAGATAGGAACAAGGGACTCCTTCAACTCTGAGAAATTTGTGACTTAATCCTTAATCCCTCATCATTTTTTGTCCCCCTCCCCAAATTCCTCTTTTCAGATATCTTCTTTCTTGGGTAATATTACAGTTTAGGAACCATCATCATAACTCACTCACTCACTCAGATGATTTCATTCTCTAAACGCAGCAAGAGTGACTTCATTTGTTTCTTTTTTTTTTCAAATGCAATGATGATCACATCCCACTCTTACTTGAAATCCTTTGTTTTCTGTCACTTTTGAAGCTTTCACTTTTTCACCATTTTAGACAATAATTACTTTTGTGAGATAGAAGATGAGAAAGCAAGAGAGAGAGGCAGAGAGAGAGGGGAAAGTTCTGGTGTTTGGTAGTACTGAGGATTGAACTTGGGACCTCTTGGATCTGAGGTGTGCAAGTCCTGTGTTGCAGTGTTGGGTTATCTCCTCGACCCTCTTTTGCCTTTGGATGATGAGATATATTAACTTACATTTAGTGCCCTCTTCTGTGAGATCCCTTCTTCTGTCCCCATACCACACTTTCTTCTCATAGTCTACTCTTTAGTCAATGTAATTTTCTTATTCTTTATGTATGCCACGATACTTCTTGCCTTGGAGGCTTCCTATCTCTTATTGTCTCTGGTGAAATATCTTCCTGCCCCAGGCTGCTTTATCTGGTCAAGTCTCTTTTCTACTTCAGATCTCAGCTTCTTTGCCATTTCCTTTGGGAAGTCCTCTTTGAAACTGAACTTTGAAGTTGAACTTTCAAGAAGTTGAAGTGGTGGGGGGAGGAAGTTGAAGTGGGACAGGTGACTGAAATGCATGCCTTCAGCAAGCAGTCTCACTTTTCTTTTTTATTTCTTTATTGGGGAATTAATATTTTACATTCAACAGTAAATGCAAAAATTTGTGCATGCATAACATTTCTCAGTTTTCCATATAACAATTCACTTTGCTTTTCATTTGGTGAGCAAAATCCAAAGTATCAAGAGATGTTGTCTTATTCAGTGTCATGTACCACATCACACAGCATGAATGAAATATTCAGTTCTTATTTTTTGAATGAAAGAAGCCGTTTTTGCTGGACAGTTGTGCTGTTTTCTATTCATTAAGCCAAGGAAGGCATCTGCCAACAGGGGAATTTCTCCACTGGGGTGACTTAGTGTGCACACTTTGGTGATTTGGGTGATTACTGTTCTGCCCTTCACAACTCAGCCAACACTCTACTGTGGGCTGTTAGAGAAGATGCTGACAAAGCCAGTATCTCCCCATGTCCTGAGTGCTTTTCATGAATTGCCCAATTTCAGTCCCACCTGAAATAGTCATTGTCTAGTAGGTTGTGTTGTGGACATAACTACTAACTTTGTTTTTGGAAAAGGTAGTTGAAGCATAGGTAAATCACACTGTAAGGACTCTAGCTCAAACACTGTTTCTACTCCATTAAAATGGTTTAGAGGAACTGAAACTGGCAGGAGAAGTTGGGCCAGTACAATGGGCAGGATGGTAATTGTGAAAACTCATCACTTGTATGTCTTATAAGCACAGTTATTGCTCCTTCAAAATCCTATTGTGATTCACATAAGGCAAGCTTTAGTTTTCTCCTATAATGCAGATGAAACTGCCTTATATCTGATAGCAACAGGCTAGTGAAAAATGAGTGCAACTCCAGAGGCCACTTGTCCTGACTATTTAAACATCTTTGCTGACTCTATAGGACCTTGAGAAGAAACATCAAATGTGGCAAAATGGTGACAGGGCTCACTCTACCTCTTCTGGACTCAGTTACCGCCAACTTTCCTTAGTCATGTCACATAAATTCCAAGCAGACTGTCTGACCTACACTCAATATACATTCAGAGTCCACCTGTATTCACATATTTATTTTTCACAGGTATTTTCTACATATTTTATTCTCTTTTAAGGTAGTATTCTTATGTAACAGTGATTTATGATATTATAAAATTTGAGTATAGTGAGTATAGTTTCACACGTATGTGTGTGTCTGTACAACTCACCACAAATACCACCAAAGTTCCAGTGTCAAGAGACACCCAAGAGACACCTCTAGCTATGCCTCAACTTCTCTTCCTCTCTCCCTAGAATAACCACAGTCTCACAGTCCATGATTCAGTTTGATTACTGTTAATTTTGCAAGTCTGTTGGTTTTATTTACATTCCACATGTGTGTAAACCCTCCAGGAATTGCCTTCTACTTCTTTACTCACTTTGCTTAGAACCTGAAGTTCCATGCATATTTTCTCAAATAGCACAATATCATCTGTTCTGGTGGCTGAGCAGTATTTTTTACCAAGTATGTCTGCCACAGACTTCATCTGTGGTTATGCATTTAGGTTGATTCCATATTTTGACTACTCCAACTGTGAACATGGGGGTGCAGATATCCTTTTGAAATAGCACTTTCATGTCCTTCAATACATGCCGAAGGGGTGTATTGAATTGCAGGATCATATGATATTCCATGGACTTTGGCAGGCCAATATATACTTCTAGCCTATTTCTGTCTTTCCATAGTTGGATAGGGCTCTGGAGAAGGTGAGGTTCTAGGAAACACTGGTGAGATTGTCTGCCTGAGGAAGTCAGGATGGCATCATTGTAGTGTCTGCAACGTGGTAACTGAAAGGTTGTAAGATATAAAGCAAATTATTCAATAAAGAGGAACCCAAAGGTAGGAACAGAGAAAATGAGACTAGGGCTCTTTGTGTGCAAAGAAGCTAGGAAGTCTATTTTAGAGATGTTCATTTAAAAATTATTTGTTTATTATATAGAGACAGGGAGAAATTGAGAGGGGAGGGGAAGATAGAGAGGGAGAGAGATGGGGAGATCCTTATAACCCTGCTTCACTTGTGAAGCTTTCCCTCTGCAAGTAGGACTAGGTAGGGGCTTGAAGCTGGGTCCTTGTGCATTTTAATGTGAGCCCATAACCAGGTGCACCACCACCTGGCTCAATTTTACGTATGTTCCATGTGGCCCATGATTTCAGTAATTTTTGCTTAAGCCTGATAGCTAACATGCAGGTGGACTAAAAGTATTGTCTGGGAAGATGGTGTCAGAGTTGAGAATAGGACTATAAAGCTGGATTAGGGCAGAGAGTAGCTCCCAAATATAAGGAAATTATATGAATACAAATAATTGTTAACTCCACTGATCTGACCTAGAGCCCATATATATTCATATTTAGCACAGGAGCTTTCGTAACCTCTGAGTCCCTGTTGATACGAATTCTCAGGCCATGGTTCCCAGCTGGGACCATTCAGAGCTGCACTCATTTCAGGACTAGTTTTCTTTGAGTGGCAGAGTAGTTTAGGCCAACTTCTCTTTGGAGAGTAGGGCAGGATGGCAGCTTTTATTATTATTATTATTGATTTAATAATGATTGACAAGATTGTGGTATAAGAGGAGTACAGTTCCGTACAATTTCTGTCGGGTTAGCCTGAGGGTGTTTCTTCCCCGGGCACGTGCTCTCTGGGTTGGAGAGAACTCGACCGGAGCCAACCTAGGCTGCTGCTTACTCAGCGATGTGGGAGAGGAACCAGGAACTCTTGTGGCTGAGCAGGAACACAATGCAATAATTTTATTGGTCAGAGGAAAATGCCTTTATATCTTCTGAAGCAGAAGTGGCAGGTCGGAAAAGGAAATGAGTGGGATAGGGGTTGGAGAGAAGAAAAGAGCGTTAAAGTAGCAAGCTTCCATCTAACCAGTGGGGATTAAACCATTGCCCTGCAGGCAGGGCGGGTCTCAGGCAAAACAATGATTATGTAAATAGACCACAGCATGAAGCAGTGCAGCATGGAGCAGGGGGGAGCTGGCGTAATGCCCAACAAATTTCCACTACCTCCCCACGGGCAAGAGAATCACTTCACAGGTGGTGAAGCAGGTCTGCAGGTGTCTATCTTTCTCTCCCCTCTCTGTCTTCCCCTCCCCTCTCCAATTCTTTCTGTCCTATCCAACAATGACATCAATAATAACTACAACAACAATAACAACAAGGGCAACAAAAGGGAAAATAAATAAATAAAAAATTTTTAAAAAAAGGAAAAAAAATCCACTACTAGAGTTCCATATTTCCTTCCCTCCATTGGAAGTTTCCTTATTCTTTATTCCTTTGGGAGTATGGGCCAAAGATTTTATGGGGTTCAGAGGGTGGAAAGCCTGGTTTCAGTAATTGCTTGTCGGCTGAACATGGATGTCGACAGGTTGATCCATACCCCCAGCCTTTTTCTATCTTTCCCTAGCAGGATTCTGGAGAGGTGGGGTTCCAGGACACATTGGTGAAGGTATCTGCCCAGTGAAGTCACGTTGGCATCATGGTAGCATCTGTAACTTGGTGTCTGAAAAGCATTAAGATATAAAGCAGAAAAATTGTTTAATAATTAGGAATCAAAAGGTGAGAATATAGCAGATGAAATTTTGGGTCTTTATGTTGGAAGGAGCTAGGAAGTATATTTTAGGTATATTCCAAGGGGCTCATAACTTTATTAATTTTTGGCTGAGCCCCAAAGCTAACATGCATACATACAGTATACATACATACCGTGGTATGTTAGTTAACGTATGGTAGGAATATTGTTTGGGAAGGTGGTGTCAGAGTTGAGGATAGGACTAGAAAGCTGAATCAGGGCAGAGAGAAGCTCTCAAACTTGGAAAAAGTATATAAATATTAACTGTAAACCCCATCGATTTGACCTCAGGCCTATGTCTATTCATATTTAGAATAGGAGCCTGTGCAACCTCTGCATCCCTATCAGTCTGAGCTCACATTCCATGGTCACAGTAGGAACATTCTAGGCTGTACTTATTTCAGGAGCAGCCTTCCTCAAGTGGCAGAGTATGTTGACCCAGCCTTTCTTCAGAGAGTGGGGCAATTTCTACCACCTTTGTTGCACATTGAGGGCAATGTCCTATAGAGGCCCACATGAGGGTTCATGGTGTTCCTGATAGAGATAACCAATGATGGTGGAGAGAGGGATCTGCTAGAGGCCTAGGTCCATCAAATCTATATGGGAATCCAAGGATTCCCTGACTAGGACCCCAGATGATGGGGTGGCCTGGTAGTAACCAAAAGGGTGATTATTAAAGTGTGCCAGTCTCTTGCCCTTATCCAGCTTTTGTCATCCTTACTTTATCTGAAGGGAGTAGGTGAGGAGCTATCTAGGTCTAAGTACCTTATGGTTGGTTTCTTTCTTTCTTTCTTTCTTTCTTTCTTTCTTTCTTTCTTTCTTTCTTTCTTTCTTTCTTTCTTTCTTTCTTCTTCTTCTTCTTCTTCTTCTTCTTCTTCTTCTTCTTCTTCTTCTCCTTCTTCTCCTTCTTCTCCTTCTTCTCCTTCTTCTCCTTCTTCTCCTTCTTCTCCTTCTCCTTCTCCTTCTCCTTCTTCTTCTTCTTCTTCTTCTTCTTCTTCCTCTTCTTCTTCCTCTTCTTCTTCCTCTTCTTCTTCTCCTTCTCCTTCTTCTCCCTCTCCCCCCCTCCCCCTCCTCCTCCTTCTTCTCCCTCTCCTTCTCCTCTTCCTCTTCCTCCTCCTCCTCTTCCTCCTTCTTCTTCTCTTCTCCTCCTCCTCCCCTCCCCCTCCCTCTCCCCCTTCCCCCCCCTCCTTCTTCTTCTTCTTCTGAGGGGGTCTTTCTACTTGCTTGCTGTGCTGCACATATTTAGTTTCTGGAGACTATTATGCACTTACACTTTAAGGTATATATTTTCCTCCAACTTATGGATACATGTGCCCTATCCCATGAGTCCTGGTCTATGTTTAGGTTCTAAAATTTTGCTAGGAGGTGCAACACTCAAAATGGAACTAAGGAGCCTTATGAGCTAGAACAGATCTCACCCTAGTATTGGAGCTCAAGACATCCCATTGGAGTTGACATCCCATGCCTGGACACAGTCTGAAGTGGAGCATGTAGAAAGGTGGCCCTGGCCGCACTGATTTGGCTGAGATCAGTAGATGCAGGATCAAATCACATGGACTGAGTGAAGCATGAAGTAAAGGGACAAAGCCTCAAAGGTTCCAGTTCTGGGAGAAATACAGGTTTGGTTTTGTTCTTTTGTTTTTATCACCTCCACTTCACAGTGTCATCCTTTTCTAATACCTGAGTAGTAGTCACTGAGTGTATATCCCACAGCTTCTTCATCCACCACCTGTTGATGTACATTTAGGTTGGAGTCCATATTTTGACTGCTGTGGAGAAATTCTGTCTTGGTCATTTGTATGTTCCCATATATACATCTTTTTCCTTTCTTTCTTTCTTTCTTTCTTTCTTCTTTTTTGACAGTTAGTGATATAATAATGGTTTACAAGATTATAAATTCTACATTGCACTCACCACAAAGTTCTGTGCTCCCACCTCCTGTAACTTCCATTATTCTCACAAAGTCTTAAAGACAGTTACTATTTTATTTCACTTACTTTATTTTTAAAATTTAAGAGCTCTTTATTAAATATTTAATGGTTTAAAGGATTGTATATCCACACTGCACCCACCATCAAAGTTCTGTTCACCCTTTCCCCCGACCCCCAATGATTAGTACCATAGTTCTCACAGATTCTTAGGGACAGCTTGACTATTTTTTTTTTTTTGCTTCCAAGTTCCTGTGCTTTAATTATCTAGATTCCACAACTGTGTGAAACCATTTGGTAGTTGTCTTTTATGTCCTTACTTTAGTCATCTTAATCACTTCAGTTCCATCCATTTTTGATAGGTGATCCGTCCTTGTTTCTTTCTTTAAAAATTTTTTTTCCTACTATTGGGGGATTAATGGTTTAGAGTAAATACAGTTACTGGTAGATGTAAGTTGAGCTTTAGCTAGATCAGTTGAAAGTAGTGAGGCTTGTTTATTGTTGTGATGAGTAAAATAGAACTGTATTCCTTCTGCATTCTAAGCCCTTGAATTTGAATGTTCAAAATTGCTCATTTCACATATTTTGATTTGTGATTGGTTTGTCCTGATATCATACTCTCACAAGTGACAAATGGACAATCGGTGTGGGAAAATTTTCAGAGTGAAAATAGTCTGTTTCTTTGGTCAATAATTGAAATATACTAAGCTCCCAGACACATTAATAGACAACATCTGCTAAAGTCAAGAGAAAGTGAAAAACAGGATATGAGGCTTTGGGGATTAGAGAGAAGGGGATCCAACACTGACAAAGCTCCCATGACTTGGGTAGTCTTGGCCAAGTGACTTAGTGAGGCAAAATAAAAACAACTGGAAGGAAACTAGGAACTGGAACTGGAATCACTATAGTCATTTTTCATCATTCTCTTTCATCTGAATAGACATTATTTAGAGACACATAGGATGCTTTTGTGTTTTTTAAAAAAGAGCCTACTAGATCATTTTAGTTCTCAAGGAATTCTTTTGAGACTATAATTCTCATTACTATCCCCTTTATAGTTGTAAAGACTGAAAGCTTAAAGAAATGACCGCTGAAAACTATAATATACTTCCCACAATGTTATAATTTATAAATAAATTAAGATTATTTCACGAGAGGATTGTGTGCTGGCGTATCCACTTGAGTGCAAATATTATAATGCACAAGGACCGAGGTTCAAATCTCTGGTTTCCCAACCACAGGGGAGGAAAGCTTCACAGGCAGTTAAACAGGGCTCTCCTCCTCCCTTCTCAACATCCTTATGTCTCTACCAAATAAATGAACAAATAAAAATAATTTGGTAAAATTTTGAATGTGTATTGAAGAATAACACACACTCATGAAAGCAAGCCGGAGAATTTTTTTTAAAAAAAGTTCTTTAAACAAAATCCAACCCAGAGTCAAATTTTACTAATAGTCTGCAAAGATGGAATGTTCTCATGACTCTGCTCTGCCTCCAATAGGGCAAAATGGCACCTCCTGTCAAACAGGAAATAAATGCTGAAAATTGATGTGGTTGTGCACAACAGTACCTGTGCCTCTGGAGAGAGAGTTCATGCATGAATACTCAGAGATTACTTTATCTGTTCAGAGTTAGTTCTCTTTCTTAAACCTAGCCTCAGGTAACCTTTGTTTAGAAATTTAGTTGTGAATCACCCAAAGGTCAGAAAATATTTTCTGGCTTTGTAGACAGCATGACTTCTGTGTAACTATTCAGTATCTTCTTTGTACTGTGAAGTCAATGGATAAGCATGCCTGCGTTCTAGTAAAATTTTATTTACAAAAATAGTAGCAAACAGGACCCTGAACTGTAGATTGCTGGGTCCAGAAGTATGTCAAACATTTCCAGAAGGGCAGAGATGATAACATAATGGTTATTTGCAAAAGATTTTTAGGCCTGTGGCTCCCAGGTTCTAGGTTCAGTCCCTGGCACCACCCTAAACCAGAGTTGAGCAGTGCTTTGGTAAATATATAGAAATATATTACCCTAATCTTTGATAAGAGAAGCAACTTTCATACTAGATTCTGAGTTAGTGTCAATTACTACTTGAACGCTATTTAATATTTACATCAATGACCTCCCAGAAACTTCTTCAAGGAAGTTCATCTACGCTGATGACATCTGCTGTGCAACTCAGGCATCCAAGTTTGACATCCTCGAGGAAACACTCATGAAAGACATGTCTCTGATATCTGATTACTGTAAAAAATGGCGACTAATCCCTAGCACTGCAAAAACGGTATCATCTGTTTTCCATCTACACCATGCCTCGGCCTCGCATGAGCTTAATGTGCAGCTTGGCGATACGAGAATCCGGCATGAAGCCCAGCCAGCCTATCTTGGCGTTACTCTCGATCACACTCTGTCATTTCACAAACATCTCATAAAAACTGCAGCAAAGGTGGGCGCGAGGAATAACATCATTGCAAGACTGGCCAGCTCCTCATGGGGTGCGAGCGCTTCCACACTACGATCATCATCTCTGGCATTATGCTATTCCACTGCAGAATACTGTGCCCCAGTATGGTTCTGTAGCCCCCATGTCCACTTGGTCGATTCCAAATTATATTCCTGAGGATAATTTCTGGAACCATCTGTTCCATCCCGGTTCCATGGCTGCCAGTTCTTAGCAGCATCGCCCCACCAGATATTCGTCGGGATGCGGCATCATCTAAGTTCATTTCCCACGTCTACGCTCGACCGGACCTGCCAATATACGCAGATATCTTCGCCCACCCTGTCCAACACTTGACGTCTCGTCACCCAATCTGGTCTCCTACGCCTACACTGAACTTCTCTGATCCAGTCTCTTGGAAACAGAGTTGGCAGTCAGCTGAGGTAAAGAACAAACACCTCATCACAGACCCCTGCGAGCGTCAACCCGGCTTTGACCTAGCATGTTATGATTGGGCCCTCCTCAATCGCTATTGAACAGGCCATGGCCGGTGCGCCGCTATGTTCCATCGCTGGGGAGCCAGAGACGACCCGAACTGCCCCTGCGGCTCCAGACAGACTATGACCCACATAGTCAATGACTGCCACCTCTCCAGATTCAAAGGAGGTCTCGAAACTTTACATCAGGCTCAACCTGACGCTGTTGACTGGCTGCGGAAGAAGGGCAAACGCTAGAAGAAGAAGAACTACTTGAACTTTTCTAATTGAATCTATCAGTTGAAATGGCTGCATATCATAAAGTGATCAAGAATTATTACTTTCTGATTATAAATTATGGAAATTGTTAGATGTTACTAGAGGTGATGGCTGGCTGCTTTTCCTTGACTTTGAAACAAATGCCAAAAATGCCTGACATAAAGGGCTGAGTGGGCGGAATGCTGGTTGAGGAAGCCTGCTCTTGAACAGCAGTACAGGGGAATTAGACATATTGGATGTAGGAGGGCTGGCAGCCTCACTATAGGCTACTCTACTCGCTAGACATGGACCACAAGATGTTTTCTTTCTTTTTCCCTTCCTTCTATCCTATCTTCCTTCCTTCCCTCCTCCATTCATTCCTTTCTTCTTGTTTATTTATTTTTTTTGGTAGAAAATTGCTCCTAATGTTAAGGGTTATTTTCTCAAAAAAAAGACAAAACTTAAAACACTGTGGACTAAGTAGAGTGGTGGTATAGCACAGGACTTGCAGGCTTGCAGTTAGGAGTTCAGTTCCTGGCACTACAGTGTGAAAGCTATGCTCTGATCCTGTCTTCTTCATAAGTGAGTTAGTTAATTCTAATCCTTAAAATAGTTGAGTAACACATGATTTTGCCTTCTTCAGATGTCATCATGTGTTATCATGCCTGAACTCACCCCCCGCACACTGCCTTCACTGACACAGGAGACCTTCCTCCTCTCTCTCCAGCTGAGTGAGCCCCTCCGATTTCTCTGTTGTCCTTTGGGTGGGATTAACCCTGTCTCTTGCCCTCCTCAATCTTTACAAAGTAGTTGTACCTCCAAATGCTTGAGGGTGGGGGTTAAGAGCTGACTCATTAAACCATGTTGGTGAGCTTTCCAAAGCAGGTGCACTTACCTTGTGAACTTGCAGCCCCAGAATCCTCATTGAAAGCTGAAGCAGCTAACTGCTTTCCCCAGGGGAGGGCTCAATTTTAAAAGCATCTTTCCCCTTCCCTCAGAATTCTCTAGGGCCACATAATATTTGCTCATTCTGCACCATTAGTCATGCTCTCATTCCCAATGAAGAAATTTCTACAGAATAGAGACTTGGAGTGCAGTGGTTGATCATTTATTCTCAAGTTCACGCTCTGCCTCTGTAAGTGTTGTAATAGTCTTTGCTCATACTTCAGTTTGAGACTGGAATGGCATAAGCTCTTTGGGTTCCTTTGGAGTAAACATCCTGAGATCAGAGATTACTCTGATGTTAAGTCAATATTTGAGAATGAAAAATTTGATAGCTGGATGTGGTTTAGCCAAGGCTTTTGAAGACTGGTTAGTATTCCTCATCATTTCCTGCCAGCACCTGCCTCTCCTGGGTTAAGCACTGAGATCTTTGCTGTTAGGACCCTTGGCTACACAGTGGTCTGTCCAGTCCCCTACTCACTGTCAAGGCTTTGAAGTTCAAGGTCAGTATTCACATGTAGATGATGATGACTATGCCTGAGAAAAGTACTTTGCCCCAGCTCACTTCTCTAACTGCCTTACAAGTCTCCTTTTCATTGTATTTATGTGGTTATGTTTTCAAATAATAGGAGCACTAGAACAGATGATACAGCCAAGTACCCAACCTCTGTTTTATCTGATTGTATTTGATTAATTTAAACCAATATCATAGAACGTGCGCATATGAATAAGATCACATGATGATGAACAATAGTTTGCTGAGTAGCTGCACTTCCTCTGGACACTCGTAAGACTATACTTGTTTAGATAACCCTCTTTTTAAAATCTTATTTATAATTGGATAGAGATAGAAATTGAGAACGGAGGGGGAGATAGAGAGGGAGAGAGACACCTGCGGCTTCACCACTCATGAAACTTTACCCCTACAGGTGAGGACCAGGGGCTTCAACCTGGGTCCTTGCACACTGTGAGTGCTTAACTGGGTGTGTCACTACCTGGATCCCTCTTTCTTTCCTTTTCTTTTCTTTATTAATTAATTACTTTATTTAAGAAAGGAGACATTAACAAAATCATAGGATGGGGGGGCGTACAACTCCACACAGTTCCTGCCACCCAGTCTCCATATCCCATCCCCTCCCCTGATAGCTTCCCCACTCTCTATCCCTCTGGGAGCATGGACCCAGGGTTGTGGGTTGCAGAAGGTGGGAGGTCTGACTTCTGTCATTGCTTCCCCGCTGAACATGGACATTGACTGGTCGGTCCATACTCCCAGTCTGCCTCTCTCTCTCCCTAGTAGGGTGGGTCTCTGGAGAAGCTGAGCTCCAGGACATATTGGTGGGGTCTTCAGTCCAGGGAAGCCTGGCCGGCATCCTGATGGCATCTGGAACCTGGTGGCTGAAAAGAGAGTTAACATACGAAGCCAAACAAATTGTTGAGCAATCATGGACCCAAAGCTTGGAATAGTGGAGATGAAGTGTTGGGGGGTTACTCACTGAAAACTCTAGTGTACTTCTGCTTTCAGGTATATATTTGCCCTGGTTTATGGATACGTGTGAACATATGCTCTATCTCCTGGAACCTGGTCTATATCTAGGTTTTGGGACTTTGTCAGGAAGTGAACCACCTGGAATGGAATTAGAGTATACTATGAAAGGAAAGTTCTCACCCGAGTGATGAAGCTGAAGGGTTGTTGTTCCACACCTGAAGTCTCTGGACACAGTCTGAAGTGAAGCGTGCTTGGGTGGCACTCATTGCGTTGATTAGGTTACAATCAGCAGATGCAGTATTATTTGATAAGAATTGGGAGAAGCATATGGGAAATTGGGCCCTACCCTAGGGTCCCAGGACTGGGGGAAGTTTAGGCTCTATAGTGGAAATGTGAGGTTGCTGCTGTCTTAGGATTTGAGAAGACAATGCATAGTTACTGTTATCATCACATTATTTTGTAATTGGGTTAGCTTTGAAAAGTCCCTTTGTTAGACGTACAATTTTTCCCCCTCATATTAATTAAATAGTGATTTATATTACTACAATTTAATAGGTGTGTACATAAACACCATTGCCATCACCAAAAGATTGTGTCCTATCACACCCCCCTGCCTCTCCCCCCCGCCAGCCCAGGAAGCCGCATGTCTCACCACAGGGTTTTTACTTTGATGCCCTACTTTCAATTTAGTCAGATCCTGCCTTTAGTTTCCCTTTGTGATCTTTCTCAACTTCTGTTGATGAGTGGGATCATCCCATACTCATCTTTATCTTGCTGACTTAGCTCACTTAACATAATTCCTTCTAGCTCTGACCAAGATGAGTCAGAGAAGTTGAGTTCATTGTTCTTAGTAGCTGCATAGTATTCCATTGTGTATATACCACAGCTTTCTCAGCCACTCATCTGTTGCTGGGCACCTGGGTTGCTTCCAGGTTTTAGCTATTATGAATTGTGCTGCTATGAACATAGGAGTACACACATTTTTTTGGTTGGGTGTTATGGAGTCTTTGGGGTATATCCCCAGGAGAAGAATTACTGGGTCATATGGAAGGTCCATGTCTAGCCTTGTGAGAGTTCTCCAGACAGCTCTCCACAGAGGCTGGACCAATTTACATTCCCACCAGCAGTGCAAAAGGGTTCCTCTGTCCCCTCAGCCTCTCCAGCATTTGTTGCTCTGTCCTTTTTGATGTATGCCATTCTCACAGGGGTGAGGTGGTATCTCAATGTTGTCTTTATTGGCATTTCTCTGACAATCATTGACCTGGAGCAGTTTTTCATATGTTTGTTAGCCTTTTGGATCTCCTCTGGAGTGAATGTTTTCTTCATATCCTCTGCCCATTTATGGATGGGGTCATTTGCTTTTTTGGTGCTAAGTTTGATGAGCTCTTTGTATATTTTGGTGATTAGTCTCTTGTCTGATGTATGGCATATAAAGATCTTCTCCCATTCTGTGAGGGGTCTCTTTATTTGTGTGATAGTTTCTTTGGCTGTGCAGAAGCTTTTCAATTTGATACAGTCTCATTTGTTTGTTTCTGCTTTAGTCTTCCTTGCAATTGGGTTTGTTTCATCAAAAATGTCCTTGAGATTTAGGTGGGAAAGTTACCAATGTTTTCCTCTAAGTACTTGATTGTTTCTGGTCTAACATTCAGGTCTTTAATCCATTTGGAGTTGATTTTTGTTTCTGGTGAGATAAAGTGATTCAGTTTTTCTTCTTCATGTTACAACCCAGTTTTCCCAGCACCATTTATTGAAGAGAACCTCCTTCTTCCATTTAATCCTTTGGGCCCCCTTATCAAAGATTAGATGTCCATAGGTGTGGGGATTTATTTCTGGGCTTTCAATTCTGTTCCACTGGTCTGTGTGCCTATTTTTGTTCTAGTACCATGCTGTTTTGATTATGATGGCTTTATAATAAAGTTTGAGGTCTGGGAGTGTGATGCCTCCATTTCTGTTTCTTTTCCTCAAGATGGTTTTGGCAATTCTAGGTGTTTTCTGGTTCCAGATAAATGATTGTAGTTTTTGTTCTATTCTCTTAAAGAAGTTTGGTAGAACTTTGATGGGTATCGCTTTAAATTTGTATTGGCTCTGGGGAGAATATTCATTTTGATGATATTTATTCTTCCAATTCATGAGCATGGGATATCTTTCCATTTCTTGGTATCAGTTTCTATTTCCTTGAATAGTGACTCATAGTTTTCAGTATACAAGTCTTTCACTTCTTTGGTCAGGTTTACTCCTAGGTATTTTATTGATTTGCTGCTACAGTGAATGGGAGTGATTTCTGGATGTCTTCTTCTTCAGATTTAGTGTTTGCATAAAGAAATGCTACTGATTTTTGTAAATTGATTTTGTAGCCTGACACCTTGCTATATTGCCTAATAACTTCCTGTAGTTTTCTGCTGGATTCTTTAGGTTTTTCTATGTATACTATCATATCATCTGCAAATAGTGAGAGCTTGACTTCTTCCCTTCCAATCTGTATTCCTTTCTCTTGCCTGTTTGCTATAGCGAGAACGTCCAACACTATGTTGAAGAGTAATGGTGACAGTGGACAGCCCTGTCTAGTCCCCAATCTTAGGGGGAATGCTTTCAGCTTCTGTCCATTGAGTATGATGATTGCTGTAGGTTTGCTATATGGATTCCACTATCTTGAGGAATTTCCCATCTATTCCCATTTTTTTGTAGGGTTTTGAGCATGAATGGGTGTTGGATTTTGTCAAAGGCTTTCTCTGCATCTATTGAGATAATCATGTGGTTTTTGGCTTTGCTTTTACTGATGTGGTGAATGACATTGATTGACTTACATATGTTGAGCCAACCTTGCATTCCTGGGATAAATCCCACTTGGTCATGATGAACACTCTTTTTTATATGCTGCTGTATCCGGTTGGTCAAGATCTTGTTTAATATTTTGGCATCTATGTTCATCAGAGATACTGGTCTGTAGTTTTCCTTTTTTGTTGTGTCCCTATCTGCTTTTGTTATCAGGGTGATGTTGGCTTCATAGAAGGTGGAAGGGAGTGTTCCTGTTTCTTTGATCTTATGGAAACGCTTTATAAGTATGGGTACTAACTCTTTCCGGAAGGCTTTGTAGAATTCATTTGTGAAGCCATCTGGTCCAGGACTTTTGTTGTTGGGGAGATTCTTAATAACAGTTTCGATTTCTTTGTCTGTGATTGGTGTATTTAAGTTTTGTAGTTTGTCTTGGTTTAGTTTTGGAAGGGCGTATGCTTCTAGGAATTCTTCCATTTCTTCCAGATTTTCTAGCTTGGTGGCGTATAGTTCTTCATAGAAATTTCGCATGATTTTCTGGATTTCTGTGGTGTCAGTTGTGATGTCTCCTCTATCGTTTACAATTCTATGAATTTTAGTCTTCTTCCTTTTTTTGTTTAGTGAGTCTGGCTATGTGTTTGTCAATTTTGTTTAATCTTTCAAAGAACCACATTTGGTTCATTGATCTTCTGTATGGTTCTCTTATTTCAATGTTGTTTATTTCTGCTCTAATTTTAGTGATTTCTGTCCTTCTGGTTGCTTTAGGGTTCCTTTGTTCCTCTTCCTCTAAGTCCTTGAGGTGTGTGGTAAGGTCGTTCATTTGAGCTTTTTCTTATTGTTTAATATGTGATTGTAATGGCTATGAGTTTCCCTCTCAATATTGCTTTAGCTGTGTCCCAAATATTTTGATAGGTTGTGTCTTCATTTTCTTTTGTTTCCAGGAACATTTGAATTTCTTGCTTGAGTGACTCTCTGACCCAGTGGTTGTTAAGGAGTATGTTGTTTAGTTTCCAAATTCTGTGTCTTTTAATAATTTTCTGTTTGTTGCTAAATGTTAGTTTTACTCCACTGTGGTCTGAGAAGATACTTGGTATGATTTCAATGCTCTTGAATTTATTGATGCTGTCTTTGTGGCCTAACATGTGATCTGTCCTTGAGTATGTGTTGTGTGGGTTTGAGAAGAATGTGTATTCCAGTTATTGAGGTGAAGGGCTCTGAAGATTTCCAGCAGGTCTAGTCTGACCATCTCTTCATTTAATTCTCTTGTTTCTTTGTTGATTCTCTGCTTTGTTGATCTGTCTAAGTGTGAGAGTGGGGTGTTAAAATCTCCCACTATTATTGTATTACTATTGATGTATTTTTGAAGTTCTTTCAGTAGGTGCTTGATGTATTTAGATGGTCCCTCACTGGGTGCATAGATGTTAATAATTGTTAAGTCTTCTTGGCTGATTGATCCTCTAATCATTACTTAATGTCCTTGCCTATCTTTTATTACTTTATTTAATTTAAAATCTATTGTATCAGAGATGAGAATGGCTGTTCCAGCTTTTTTTGTGTGTTCCATTAGCCTGTATGATAGTTTTCCATCCTTTCACTTTAAGTCTGTGTTTATCTTGTTGTGTCAGATGGGATTCTTGCAAGCAGCATATGGTTGGGTTGTGTTTTCTGATCCATCCTCCCACTCTGTGCCTTTTGATGGGTGAGTTTAAGCCATTGACATTTATTGATATTATGGATTTAATGTATTGTAGTGCCATTGTTCAATGAAATTTTATTTGCTCTTCTTCTTCTTCTTTTTCTTCTTCTTCTTCTTTTTCTTCTCCTTCTTCTTCTTCTTCTTCTTCTCCTTCTCCTTCTCCTTCTCCTTCTCCTTCTCCTTCTCCTTCTCCTTCTCCTTCTCCTTCTTCTTCTTCTTCTTCTTCTTCTTCTTCTTCTTCTTCTTCTTCTTCTTCTTCTTCTTCTTCTTCTTCTAGCATTTGCCCTTTATTTGCTCTGATATATGTCAAGTATTATAGTGAAGTTCTTGTTTATAAGAGGTCTTTTAGAACCTCTTTCAGGGCCGGTTTGGTGATGGTTGCTTCCTTTAACTGTTGTTTGTCTAAGAAGGTTTTGATCCCTCCATCTAGTTTGAATGAAAGTCTAGCAGGATATATTATCCTTGGTTGAAACCCTTTTTCATTCAGGGTTCGACAAATATCTTGTCATTCCCTTCTGGCTTTTAGAGTTTGAGTGGAGAAGTCTGCTGATAGTCTTATGGGTTTTCCCCTGTATGTGACTTTTTGCTTTTCTCTTGCAGCCTTTAGGATCCTTTCTTTATCCTTACTTCTTCTCATTGTGACTATGATGTGTCTTGGTGTCTTCAGGTCTGTGTTGATTCTGTTTGGAACTCCCTGTGCCTCTTGAATCTTGATGTCCTTTCTGTTATTCAGGTCTTGGAAGTTTTCTTCTATGAGTTTTCTTCTATATACTTCCCCTTCCTCTCTTTCTTCCTCTGGCAGGCCAATTATACGAATGTTACTTCTTTTGAGATCATCCCATATCTCTCTGTTGTTGTTTTCAGTGTCTCTCAATCTCTTTTTGAGCTCTTTCACCTCTTTATTAGTTTTCTCTAACTCATCCTCTGTCTAATTCTCTTTTCTGCTTCTGTTAGTCTGCTTTCCCTTCCCTCAGCTTCTTTCCTCAGTTCAGCTATTTCAGCTTTCAGTTCTCTAATTGCCTCAAGATAATCAGTATTTTCCTTGGGGGTCTCAACTGTTTTTTCCCTAATACTGCCATTCCTTTCCTCCAAAGTTGTTTTCATTCTGTGATTAGTAAGTTTATTATTGCTTGCATACTTTTCTTATCTATGGTTACTTCTGGCTGATTTGTAGTTTATTCTGGGCTCTTGTCTTCATTCATTGTAGTAGCAGATTTATTTGCTCTTGATCTAACCATTTTTTTTGATTAATGTGTTTCTTATTTTTATGTTCTGTTGTTCCTCAGTTGTTGTGTTTTGAGTACAAGCAACACTGTGCTAAATACATTTATGACAAATGCAATCACCAACCTCAGAAATTACAATAGCAACTGAAGAAAGGATTGAAGCAGTTTAACCACTACCAGTTAGCCAAACAATGTCTCCAGTTCATGAAAAAATAGCGACCAAATCCATGTGAAGAAGAAAGAGAAAGGAAAAGAGGGATAGCAAGAATAGACAATTATGCAAATCTACTATCCACTATAGATTCTTAGGGGTAGCAAGAGGAGAAAGGGATGTAGAGCAGAGATACACACATAGAGAGTCCACTCTGAGTCAGATTTCTTCCCCCAAATAATTCACAAACAAGTATCAGTGAATTCAGAAAGCCGAAGATGGAGGAAGAAAGGAAGACAAGAAAAAAAAAAAGGAAGAAAAACAAGAGAGAGAAAAGAAAAAAAAAAGATAAGAAAAAGAACTGTAATAAAGGAGCAGTGAAAGGAAAGTTTTTTAATTAATTAATTAATTTTAATTTTATTTTTAAATTTGCTAGGAGGAGGGAGAAGGGGAGAGTGGGTAGAGGAGGTAGGAGTACTGAAACAAGTTCCTCTTGCAATGGATAAGACGTCCAGTCCCCTAGCAATGGAAAATACACTGAGAGTTAATTCTGGTCAACTTATAGAAAGAGGGAAAAGAGATACACCTTTATATAATATTAATAATAAAATAGAGCAGGGTAAAAAACCCTGTCCCAGATTGCCTCAAGCTGCTTGAGCAGAGGCAGCTGATTGTTAAGAAAGTAAAACAAACAAACAAAACAAACACACAAACAAAAAAAACACCTCAGGGCAGTCTTTTCCTTTTGTAGATCCAATTGACCATTTAGAAAGAAAGGGGGCCGAGGGTTTCAGAAAGGAATAGACTTGGAATGGAAACCCTGTTGAGCTAGGAATCTTGGTAAAGAAAGAAGCTCAGCAGGGAAGCCTGCTAGGAGCAGCTTTCTGGCACCCAGGGTCTGGTTGGGGGAGTGGGGGGCAGGGGTACACTTTGGGAATAATAAAAAAAAATTCCTTTATTTTTTCCTCTATATTCTAGCCCAAACTGGGCTATATTTGCCCCCTTGGTGTCACAGCTAGGACCCCAAATTCACTGTCCTGCTGAAGGCAAAAAATCCTACCGTTTCCAGAAGTTGTTGTCAGAACTCAGACCAGAAGCTACTTCTCAGTCCACCATCTTGGCTCCTCCCCCACCTCTTCCTTTTCTTATCCCCATCATGTTTACTCTGCTTTTTTATTTTGTATTACCAGGGCCTCATGTTTGCATGATGCACCATTCCTGGGTCAAATAATTTTATTTTTCTTATGCAAGAGAGGGAGACAGAGACAAAAAGACTCCAATGCAACAGGGTTTTCCTTGGTGCCATGGCACTCCTCTGTGGTGCCAAGACTCAGATCCGGGCTGTGCACGTGGGAAGGCATACACTCTTTTGAATGTGTTCTCTCCTGGCCCCTCCTTTGTTTCTTTTTTTTTTTCTTTGTCTTTTTAAAATATAAAACTAATTTAGTATACATCTGACTTTGTAGTTTATTACTATTATTATTTTATTTTATTAGCAATTTAATAATGATCAACAAGATTATGGGATAAGACAGTAACAATTCCATATAATTCCCACCACCAGAGTTCTGTATCCCATCCCCTTGACATGTTTCACTCCAAACTGTGATCAGAGAAGCCAGGCCTGAGATGTCAACCCTCCAGCTCCAATACTCAGGTGAAAATTTTCCCAGCTCATAGGACTCCTTAGTTCCATTTCGGGTGGTGCACATCCTAACAAAATTACAGAACCTAGATATAGACCCAGGGCCACAGGATAGGATACATGTGCACATGTATTCATAAGTTGGGGGGAAATCTACCTTAAAGTAGAAGTACATAATAGTCTATAGTGACTCAGTAAGTGCAGTAAGCAAGTAGAAAAAAAAAAGACACCATAAAGCACTTAATCAAATATTCCCTCCTTTGTTACTTATTTCCACTACTTTTGCTTTCTGATTCCTGATTGAAGGAGAGACTCAGATACAAAGAGAAAAGACAATTGAAGAGCCTGTGAATGCTTACACTCCAGGTCTTCAAAGCAATCTGGCTTTGCTCTGAGGCAAAGAGGTCCCTCTTGGAATTTTCCTTCATTCTGAGTTTCTTGGTCCTTGACTTCCTGGCTGAGGGCCTGTCATTCTGCAGATTTTGGCAAATATTTTGTGCCCCCGAATATGTTTCTGATAACTTATAAGAGTGTCCTTTGGACTGGAGGGAGTCAGTTCAGTAAAAGAAGAGCAAAAATAGTCACAAGGTTCTGGTTCCTGTCAGTAGGAGAATAGGTTCACTAGTTCCTCCCCTAGGCTGTGGTCTGCTGATCTTCAAACTCTGGGGGTAACAGGGTTGTGGAAAAAGGACATTTTTCAGAAGCTCATTATCAGTGTTGGGGGGAGTAGAGCTCACCCAGAGAGAATCTCCCTTGTTTTGGGAAATAACTTCCCTGCATGAGAGCGTCCTCTGTTACCCTTGACCAATAAAGTGTAAATTGCAGACTGTTCCTCCAACAGAGCTGTATTTGCTGTAAGTTGCAGGAGAAGAGCAGCATTTTTAGCAGATTTTTTGATTGTTTGGACCCTTCTGCCTGCAAAAGAGAACTACAGAGCACTGAGGTCTCAGACTAACCTAAGTGCCAACAAAAGAAATTAGAGCTCCCTGCACCATCATTTTCCTGAGACCCTTCTCCCTTCTTTTCTCCCTCTTCGTTCTTCAGCTGTGTCTCCTTTTCTATCTCACTTAGGAATCTTGCTCTCTCTTTGGTCTGAATGTCTTTTTTTTTTTTCTTGTATAAGGTTTAGATTTTTTTTGTAATAGTTTTACATTTACTAAGAAACCACAAAGCCAGGAGCTCCGTGTTCAACTACCCCTGGTCATTACAGTTTTACAGAACCATATGGAATTTGTGGAAAACAAGAAGGTAACCTTGGTTCATTACCATGAGAAAAAAAATTAAAATTTTACCATCTTTCCCTGTTTTTCCAAGCATCCAGTCCAGGTTACCATATTTCACTTAGTAACCCCCAACATGTTTTTTTTTTTTTTTTTGCATTTGCAGATTTTTTCCCCCAAACTTCTCCACTGGGGAAGATACTTCTGTCCTCACAGTAAGAGAATTTACAGTGTTTCTCAAGTTGCTTCTCATAGGATGTACCAACAGGCATCAAGGGTTTACTTTTGTTGAAAAGTAATGCTCCCCCCAATAACTTGCTCTTGTTTTTTTTTTCCATTTGAAGGCAGTGACTTTTTCTCATACACTTTATTCTTCATTCTGTTTCAAACCCAATAGAGACCAACATTTAGACTCTGGTTATCATTATGCTGCTTCTTCTAGCATTTGCCCTTCTTCTGAAGCCAGTCAACAGCGTCAGGTTGAGCCTGATGTAAAGTTTCGAGACCTCCTTTGAATCTGGAGAGGTGGCAGTCGTTGACTATGTGGGTCATAGTCTCTCTGTAGCTGCAGGGGCAGTTCGGGTTGTCTCTGGCTCCCCAGCCGTGGAACATAGCGGCGCACCAGCCATGGCCTGTTCGATAGCGATTGAGGAGGGCCCAATCATAACGTGCTAGGTCAAAGCTGGGTTGACGCTTGCAGGGGTCTGTGATGAGTTGTTTGTTCTTTACCTCAGCTGACTGCCAACTCTGTTTCCAAGAGTCTGGAACAGAGAAGTTCAGTGTAGGCATAGGAGACCAGATTGGATGATGAGACGTCAAGCGTTGGACAGGGTGGACGAAGATATCCGCGTATATTGGCAGGTCGGGTCGAGCGTAGATGTGGGAAATGAACTTAGATGATGTCGCATCCCGACGAATATCTGGTGGGGCGATGCTGCTAAGAACTGGCAGCCATGGAACCAGGGTGGAACGGATGGTTCCAGAAATTATCCTCATGGAGGAGTATAATTTGGAATCGACCAAGTGGACATGGGGGCTACAGAACCATACTGGGGCACAGTATTCTGCAGTGGAATAGCATAATGCCAGAGATGATGATCGTAGTGTGGAAGCGCTCGCACCCCATGAGGAGCTGGCCAGTCTTGCAATGATGTTATTCCTCGCGCCCACCTTTGCTGCAGTTTTTATGAGATGTTTGTGAAATGACAGAGTGTGATTGAGAGTAACGCCAAGATAGACTGGCTGGGCTTCATGCCGGATTCTCGTGTCATCAAGCTGCACATTAAGCTCACGCGAGGCCGAGGCATGGTGTATATGGAAAACAGATGATACCGTTTTTGCAGTGCTAGGGATTAGTCGCCATTTTTTACAGTAATCAGATATCAGAGACATGTCTTTCATGAGTGTTTCCTCGAGGATGTCAAACTTGGATGCCTGAGTTGCACAGCAGATGTCATTGGCGTAGATGAACTTCCTTGAAGAAGTTTCTGGAAGGTCATTGATGTAAATATTAAATAGCGTAGGAGCCAGAACAGAGCCCTGGGGGAGGCCACTTGAGACAAGTCTCTGTCTGCTAGACTTGTCACCCAGATGCACCCGGAATCTTCTGTTTTGGAGAAGAAACGATATAGTGTTGGCCACCCATGGAGGCAGGCATCTTGAGATCTTGACTAGGAGACCACAGTGCCAGATCGTGTCATAGGCTGCTGTGAGATCAACAAAGACAGCACCCGTCTTTAAATTCTTCTGGAATCCATTTTCAATGTAAGTTGAGAGGGCCAGGACTTGTTCGCAGGTAGATCTTCCTGGGCGGAAACCAGCTTGGGCGGGTGATAGGAATTTCTCTGTAAGAGGAGAAATTCGTGACAGAAGCAGCCTCTCAAGGAGTTTGTAACACACGGAGAGGAGAGAAATTGGTCTATAGCTGGTGGCCAGTGTTGGGTCTTTCTTTGGTTTCAAAACCGCTATTATCTTCGCACGATGCCAAATTTTGGGCATAGATTCAGATTCCAAGATGTGGGACAGGAATGTAGTGAGCCACTTCTTTGCCGCGGGGCCCAAGTTACGAATGAGTTCTGGGGTGATTCCTCAAGACCAAAATTTAGATATAGCATTTCATATTGGTACAATCTGTCCTGTGAGAAATGAAACTCATTCTAGGGGCTAGGACATTGAAAACTGTGCTATTCTGGTGCATCTAGGCTCAGTGGTAGAGTTCAGTCTGAAGTTCAAGTCCCCAGCACTGCATTTGCTACATTGCTTCTGTTCTCTCCCTTAATTCTTAATAAGTATCCATTTTCAAAATGTGCTGTGTTGGAACAGTAAACATACAAGTGACTTTTATGGATTGGCAATGCCCCAAAATTCATGAAAGGTAGGGGGTTGAGGTGGTGGTGGGGTGTCACTGATTTCCAAAATGCCAAGACTACATGGGACTGGAAAGAGTCTTTGTCTACTTTTCCATTTTTATGGAACTGAAAACTGGGGCCAGGGAAGGAATTGTCTTGGCCACATTTCTGTGGAGAGTGAAGGTTAGAATCCATGTCTTTGCCTCTCTGGCCTAGAGTTTCTACTGTTATTTTTGGCATGAAAAGTTATATTATCCAATACTATAGGATAAGCCATTGACTGGTTAATTAAGTCATTTAAAACAGAGAGTCATTAAAAATGATAGTGCATATAACTTAACATTTTATTTTGCCTTAGAAACATGTAAGTGAACACTTAATGAATGACTTTTAAAAGTTTATGGTGAAGGCTAATTTATTTTTTCTGAGTATGAGCCCAGGGATTAGAGTTCATGTTGTCTTCTTTATATAAACTACTCTTTCCACTTGGACTTCTATGTAAAAACACTAAAACTAAACACCAAAATGAAAAATGCCAAAAAGTTATGTAGAAACAAATTGAGACGGTAGAAAATATTCACATTTAGAAACAAAACAAGTCACCTACAGATTGAAAGAGTTTAGATGTCTGTGAATATTGGTCAGTTTTCTTTGCACAGAGAAGAGTTGTGGACCAGTCTGGGGAGACACTCAGTTGGCACATGAGCTTTGTGGTGCTTTCAGATTTCCAAACTTTGTCCCAATCACTTGCATGATGCTTTTCCCAGTTGTTCGAGTCCACAGATGTCCTTGTCACCTCTGATTTCTGGTGTATTTGTTCATTCTGTCACACTGTTTTTCAACTAAGACGACTTCTCACTGTTTCTTTAATATAACTGATACTTTTTTTTTTAACCCAAACTATTGCAGTGCCATAAGGATAGTTACACAATTTATCTTTTCATTGTGTACCTGCCCAGCATTTAGCCTGGCTGTGGGCAGAGAGAGGTGTCACAGATGTGCTTGTTGAGTTCAGTTGAATTTGGTGCTCATATTTTTAGGAAATTATCCAAGAGTGCATGTGCTTGTTTTTAATCCAAAAGATTTATCTTTAAGAAAAGTTTTTTTACTTGTCTCACTTTATTTTCTTAAGCTTTATTTAATCATTTTATTCCTATAGATATGTATTTGATTGTTTTTTTAAATGCAATATGTTCATGTTAGAAATAAAAAGAGAAGTCAAAGTTTAAGAAAAATAGTTTTCTTATGAGAGAGAGAGAGAGAGAGATATGAGAACAGTGCTCAGCTCTGGCATTAGGTAGTGTAATAGATTGAACCTGAGATCTTACACATGCAAGTCCAGTGCTCTGATACTGAGCTATCTGCCTGGCTCTCCACATATGTCTTGTGGGTGCTCTTTAAGGTTCTGTGGTGGGCACGTTCAAGAGGAGGCCAGATATACCACCATCATCCCTGGGTGAAAGTTGGAACCTCACCAGTCAGGGAGTCAGGGCATTCAGGTGGTGTATGGTGTGTCCTCACTGCCATGGAGACAGATTTGAATTGAACTTAAAGAACTCCCCAGTGGGGAAGGTAGCTACGTGCTAGAGTTAAGTACCAAGGCAGGTCTGGCAATGCTTTCTCACAGGCCCTTAGAGCAGGACACACTCATTTGTCTGGCACTTTGGGGCTACAGAGCTCTGATTTTGTATTTTAGCCACAGATGTTCTTTGTTTAAACCATCCAGGATGAAGGGTCAGGTCTTCCCTTATAGGGTCCTGCAGGAAGACAGACTCCACTGCCTCCCAGAGGAGCTAGAGCTAGTGATTTATCGCTCAAAGCTTGAAAGGACCTTTCGTCCAGTGGCAAATTCTCTGGGCTATAGCTTAAACATATTATTTCCTCTGTGGACACGGAGCTCAGTTATTTATTTATTTATTTAGTAATGTGGTGCCTTTAGAAACGACGTTTCAATAGACGGAAGAGTAGGCCTAGGCTGCTCTTGTGCTTGTGTAGGTGAAACATTCAGGTTCCTTTCATCTTTCCTTGCAGGATCTCTCTCTCTTTCTCTTCCCCCTCCCCCATCCTTCCCTCCCCTCCCTCTCTCTCCCCCTCTTTATCCCCTCCCCATCCTTCCTTCCCTCCCCCTCTCCCCCCTCTCCTCCTCTCCCCCCTCTTCCTCTCCTCCCTTCTCCAGAGCACTGCTCCATTCTGGCTAATGGTGATGCTGGGGATTGAACCTGGGACCTTTGGTACCTCAGGCATGAAAGACCTTTTGTATAACCATTATGCTATCTCCCTAGCCCCTTTTTCTCATATCTTTAATCAAGTTGACAACTCTTCTCTTTCAAGAATAGGATGTGTGTGCGTGTGTGGGGGGCAGCAAATTAATTCGAGTTGGGCATGAGGAGGCTCTGTTGGTTTGACACCTGAGTCTGACTTTGTGGTAGCATGGCATCGTGGACCATGTAGGGTATGTTGGGAGTAACTCAGGGGAGAGATACAAAAGGAAATACTCATGCGATGTCTTACAGAAGACTGTATAAAAGGATGTTCTGTAGGCCTAAATGTGTGTTCTTAAAAATAAATCAAATGGTTGGAATATGACCCTGTTCCTCCACTTTGCAAAGCTCACATTTTTCTCTTGAGTATAATTGCTTATTCCAACACCAAGCATGGTAGCATAGGAATGCAAGAAAAGAAAGGAAAGAACAGCAAGCTGACACTGTAGAAAAGAATCATTTCCTGGGGAATGGAATCTTCTCAATTCTCACCTTGGTGAAGTGAAGAGATAAATGGACGCCCTTGTATAGCCAGCTGACTTGCTTACCTTACTTTTCCCAGTGCAATATTTTGGATGGAGTATACAGTGAACCTTCCCACCAGGCACTTTTTGAGCTTGTCATTCAAATACCCACACTTGTATTCTGGAATGATGCCTGAGGTCACAAACTGTTAATGGATATGGGGAACAAAAAGTGGCTGAAAACTCAAATATACAATAGTTACACAAAAGAGTATATCTCAATTTCTCATTTTCTTATATATCTAAGAAATCATAACCTATTTTCTTCCATCATTGAGTAGATTTGTAATTTCTTGCTATTTGTTTCAGTAACAGAGAATCATGAAGGCAGAACAGGAATTGGGTTTTTTTTTTTTTGACTTTTTTTTGGGGGGGGGAATTAATGTTTTACATTCAACAGTAAGTACAATAGTTTGTACATGCACAACATTCCCCAGTTTCCCATATAACAATACAACCCCCACTAGGTCCTCTGAATCCTTCTTGGACCTGTTTTCTCCCCACCCACCCACCCACCCCAGAGTCTTTTACTTTGGTGCAATATGCCAATTCCATTTCAGCGGTCTATTAAATACTGGGAGGGGCCGGGTGGTGGCATACCTGGTTGAGAGCACATGCTGCAATGCTCAAGGATCCGGGTTTGAGCCCTCGGACCCCACCTGCAAGGAGAAAGCTTTGCAAGTGGTGAAGCAGTGTTGCAGGTGTCTCTGTCTCTTTTCCCTCTTTGTCTCCTCCTTCCTCTTGACTTCTAACTATCTCTATCTAATAAATAAAAGAAAATTAAAAAAAAAAACAACAAAATACTAGGAAATGTGTCTATGCAAAAAAAAAAAAAACTATTAGAAATAAATGGAAACCTTTAGGTTCTGGTATGTATTTCATTATGTCTTCCTGTTGTAGAGAAGTTAACTTTCAGAAAAACCCAAAGAAACAAAGAAAACCATGTTCATGTGAAAACCAGCAAAGGCCATTTTTGAAGTTAAAAACCATATATTGGTGATACTCTCTGTATGTACAAAATTGACTAATTGCTATCATATTTGCACATTTCTGAACTCACCAGGGCACTTCAGAGGAGAAGGACTGAATGTGTTTTGGTGGAAAAAGAAATATCAAGTGTTTGGAGAGTCATCTAGTTGAGTGGTTGAACTATGCATAGGACAAAAATGTACTGGTGGCTGCTCACACGTCTTCTAATGTGTTTGAAGAATGGCTTTAGCTGTCTAAAGTTTTTCCATCTTCTTTAGTGATCCCAATACTTATTTTATTTAGATTAATTTTCATTTAAATTTCTCTAGACTAGAAAATCACGCTAGTTTGCTGAAGTTCCTTTTAAAACTGTGTTCTTGGGCAATGAGACAACATAATTGTTATGCAAAAAGGCTTACATGTCTGAGGCTGCAAAGTCCCAGATTCAGTCCCTTGCACCACCATAAGCCATAAGCACTGTGGTCTTTCTTTCTTTCTCTTTGTATTTCTCTCTCATTAAAATAAAAACCAAAAAAAAAAAAACATATTAAACTGTGATCTCTCATATACTGCAAATTAAGGGTCTGGAAGATAGCACACCTAGTAGAAGGCACACCTTACCTTTGGCAAGGACTCAAGTTCATCTTTCCTGTGGCCAACACATAAAGGATTGTGCATAAGAGAAGCTTCATAAGTGGTGGAGCAGTGCTGTGCTATCTTTCTTTACCTCCCTCCCTGCCCCCCCGTCTGCATGTGTGTGTGTGTGTGTGTGTTTGTGTGGTGTGTGTGTGTGTGTGTGTGTGTGTGTCTTTTCTGTCCTTTTCTGTAATTATATCTTTTAAAAAAAAGAGAAGAACAGCAATACAGGAGATGGAGTGGTGGATAAAGCATCGGAGTTTGATTCTTGAAATCACATAAGCCTAAAGGATGCTCTGGTTCTTTCAGCAACAAACAAATATATCTTTAAAGTAAGTTACTGAGCGTTGTAGAGTCCTGTAGACATGAGATTCCAGAAATAACCCTGATGGAAAAAAAAAATTGCCCCCTTCTCTGTGCATTTGAGTTCTGTGTGACAACTTATATTTATGTCTAAAGACAGTGATCTAGATTTTTCTTCACAGTCATTGCATTGCTGGAGCCAGACATCTCTCTCATCTGGTGCATTAGCTTGTCCTCTTTACAAGTCGGAATGATCATCATCTAAGTCACTGATGATGGTGTTGAACACGGCAGAGCCTGACACAACAATGACTTGTTTCATGGTGCAATGAAAAGTGGGAAAAGAGAGAATAAACGCAGTGAGGAAGAGAGAGGGGACAGATGGGACTGATGGAGACGGAAGGGACAGTGTATGATGGGCAGGAATTTCTCTCACTGAGTGAGAACATTGTCTGCTAACACCTGTGGAATATCAATGCCCCATGCAGGGCAAACAGTGGTCTTTCTTTATGGAGTGAGCAGCCCTTGTGTGATTCAACAAAGGCCCATGAAAATGCATGACCTTGAAAGTTTGAAGGGAATCTGAACTTTTTCTTCCTATTTGAGTCTGTTGACAGTTAACAAAAGCAGCTTCCTGTTTTCATGAGAAAAACGGGTGGCAAACCTTTCAGAATAGATTTTGAAAATCCTCAGTCACCAAATTGCACCGGGAAAACACTACTTTGAGGATCACAGTGTAAGTGAATCAGGGTCACATGGCTTGCATTTCTGCTCAAGTGCACATGGTTTAAACATGAATGGAAAAGTGGTTATGTCTTGTAAGTTTCCATATTTTCTCTTGCTGTTTCTCTGAGCCTCTCCCTTTATGTCTGGGAGGACAAGGGAGAGTTTGAGAGCTTTGCAAATGCTTAGATACACCTGGTTTTCTTCTCACCGCCGCTGAAGTCTTTATAGATGACTTTTTATGACATAAATAAACGTAGCTGTGGAAAACTAATAAACATTTCCAGCTTCCCCAGGTGGGTCTGATGTCCAAAGAGCACAGTGTGATCCTTGATTTCTTCCTTGTTTCTTTTTTTTTCTATTTGTCCAGCTTTTAGACTTTTCCTGAAATTTTTTTTTTAAATAGCTATGTCCTTATATACTCCCAAAAGAATTAAATCAACTTTGCTGTTTTTCTTTTATCACACAACAACTCCAGAAAAACGCTTTCTTGGTTGATAAGGACCAAACTCAATGGATTCCATGACCTCTCTTACACCTGGGGAAGAAGGGAGGAGTGAAGATATAAGTAGTGGTCAGGCTCTTGACCTCCAGGCTGTAACATTCTCCTGCCTCTGAAACTTTGAGTCAGGATAACTCCTGCCTGCCTCCCCAGGGACCTTCACTGACTCATTAGTCACAATGTTTTGGGTCAGGTCCCACTCACATGTTACCAATAATTTCCTGTTTCCAGGTTTCCTATCTTGTTTCTAAATGCCAGTATGGCTGAGTCTCTTCTTATAATCATTTCTCCAGTGAACATACTCTACTGGTCCTCTCCTTTCTTCTTTTGTTGTTGTTATTTTATTTTATTTCTTTGCTCTTCGTTCTTTTTTATTAGTGATTTAACATTGGCTTACAAAATTATAAGATAACAGGGGTACAATTCCATACCTTTCCTACCACCAGAATTCTATGTCCCCATTCCCTCCACTGGAAACTGCAGTAGTTCTTGGGATGGGTGGTGGCACACCTGGTTGAGTGCCCATATTACCATATTACAATACCAAGGACCCAGGTTTGAGCCCATGGTCCCCACTTGCAAGGGGAAAGCTTTGTGAATGTTGAAGCAGGGCTGCAGATCTCTCTTTCTCTCTGTCTCTCTCTCTCTTCCTCTCTATCACCCCTTCCCTCTCAATTTATGTTTGTCTTTATTTAATAGATAAAAATAATACAAAAATTTAAAAAAAGAATTGCAGTAGTTCTCCCCAGGTCACAGATATGGGTTGACTATTCTTTCTTTTTTTTATATATATAATTTTAATTTATAAAATGGTAACACTGGCAAAACCATAGGATAAGAGGGGTACAACTCCACACAATTCCCACCACCAGAACTCCATATCCCATCCCCTCCCCTGATAGCTTTCCTATTCTTAATCCCTCTGGGAGTATGGACCCAGGATCATTATGGGATGCAGAAGGTAGAAGGTCTGGCTTCTGTCATTGCTTCTCTGATGAACATTGACAGGTTGATCCATACTCCCAGCCTGTCTCTCTTTTTTTCCTAGTGGGGTGGAGCTCTGGGGAAGCAGGGTTCCAGGACACATTGGTGGGATCATCTGCCCTGGAAAGTCCAGTTGGCATCATGGTAGCATCTGGAACCTGGTGGCTTAAAAAGAGTTAAAATAGAAAGCAGAACAAATTGTTGACTAATCATGAACCTAAAGGCTAAGAATATTGCAGATGAAAATTTGGGGTCTCTGTTTTGGAAATAGCTAGTAGGTCTATTTTAGGTATATTCCAAGGGGCCCATGACTTTACTAGTTTTTTCCTGGGCCTGACATCTGATATGCAGATGGACCCAAGTTATTGCCTGGGGAGATGATGTCATGGCTGGAAAAAAAGGCTAGAAAGCTAGATTAGGGAAGAGAGTAGCTCCCAAATATGAGAAAAGTGTATAAATATTGTTGACTGTAAACCCCATAAATTTGATGTCTCTATTCCCTCCATTGGAAACTGCAGTAGTTCTTGGGCTGGGTGGTGGCACATCTGGTTGAGTGCCCATATTACAATACCAAGGACCCAGGTTTGAGCCCATGGTCCCCACCTGCAAGGGGAAAGCTTTGTGAATGTTGAAGCAGGGCTGCAGATCTCTCTCTCTCTCTCTCTCTCTTCCTCTTCCTCTCTATCACCCCTTCCCTCTCAATTTATGTTTGTCTCTATTTAATAGATAAAGATAATACAAAAATTTAAAAAAAGAACTGCAGTAGTTCTCCCAAGCATAGAAGCCTATGTAACCTCTGTATCCCCATAGGTCCTGTAACCTCTGTATCCCCATAGGTCCGAGCTCACATTCTGTTTGACTATTGTTTCTATAACTACCTAATCAATATTTATATATATATATTTGCCCATTTTCCCTATTATCCTGCCTTCTTTTCCTTTGTAAGTCACACCTAAAACAATTGCTATTTCCAAATGTCCTTCTTTTTCATCTTCTTTCTCCAGGCCCTGATGGAGTTGGAGTTCAGAGCATGCTGGTCATCTTCCTCTAACATTTCTCCTCTTCTGGGAGTAGGGACCAAAATTCTTTATGGGGTACAGAAGGTGATAGTTCTGGCTTCTTTAATTGCTTCTCCACTAGACATGGACATTTGCAGGTCGATCCATACCCCACGTCTCTTTCTAACTTTCCCTAGTGGGACAGGGCTCTGGGGAGGTGAGGTTCTGCGACACATTGGTGAGGTCGTCTGTGCACAAAGGTCAGGATGGAATCATAGTAGCATCTGCAGCTTGGTGGCTGAAAGGTAGTAAGATGTAAAGTAGGGCAAAGTGTTTAATAAACAGGAACCAAAAAGTAGTAATAGAACAGAAGAGAATAGGGATCTTAGGGTGGAAAGAAGCTAGGAAGTCTATTTTAATTATGTTCCTAGTGGCCCATGACTCTTTTTCCCCGTTACTATTAAATACTCTCCTTTTATCTGTGCTGTGACTTTCCACTGGCTTGACAGTACAGACCCTACGCCTGGACTTATAGCTCCTGGTCTTAGAAAGTCTACTCCCAAGCCTCTCAGATGCTATGCCCTATGGGAGGACATTAGTTTGTTGTTTGTCACTGTAAATTCTTTCTCACTCCCCTCAAATTCTCACTTCTTTCATTTACTGACCTCCCTTCTTTTCTTGTTGTTTTCATTCATACATGTACTAACTGTCCGTCATACTGCATGACTGGACTGCACTGCTGGCATGAAAGAGCAGTTAGTTGCAACCAGAATGTTAGCTCAAAGGTTCAGTACAGGACTTGTGTGCATGCACCAGGTCTGAGTTAGTGTCACTGCATCACATATGCCAGAGTGATGCTCTTGTTCTCTCTCTTTCTTGTTGGTAAATATATATATTTTTCTTTTTAAATCAGTTTCAGCTAGGTGAAAAGTAAGTGGTGGTTGGGGGAGGGGAGAGGCCAGGCAGTACACCCAGCTG